>NC_051386.1:50429697-50434697 GCF_015228065.2 Penaeus monodon | reverse complement strand
AGCAGTCTTCACCTCGCGTCCAATTTTACCAACTGGCATCGCTCTGTTTTCTTTCACTGGTATTATTTTTGCTGTTGCTATTGCATCTTCATTTATTATCATTACCATTAGGATTATCAGTATTGTTGCTTATTATCATTCCTCTTATTATAATTTGATTACTATTAATGTGACTTTCACTGATTATATATGATTGTTATCGCTGTTATCTTGCTGTTATCTTGTTATCTATGATTATTTTTTGTAATTGTTACCATGATTAAGCCTGTTTTTTACTGTTATTATTATCATTACGATTGTTGTTAATGCTAGTGGTGTTACTGAAGAGGATAGTTATAATGATAAAGCAGAAATCGGTGTGTGTGTGTGTGTGTGTGTGTGTGTGTGTGTGTGTGTGTGTGTGTGTGTGTGTGTGTGTGTGTGTGTGTGTGTGTGTGTGTGTGTGTGTGTGTGTGTGTGTGTGTGTGCATATACATATATATGTGTGTGTGTGTGTGTGTGTGTGTGTGTGTGCGTGTGTGTGTGTGTGTGTGTGTTTGATTTTGTGTGTACTAGCCTGTGGATGCATTTATGCCTATGTACCTTCACATGGATCTATATATGCACACGTAAGTATATGCTTATTAGCGATAATGCAGCAGACCTGCAATTGCGCAGATTGCCATGCAGTGTAGGCTGCTCCCTCACTAAACAAGGACGATCTAGGTTAGGAAATTCGCTGCGACGGATGAATTAGACATGACAGACGCCTTGGTGCAACAGACCGGACGGTGGACAAGCTATGATTCCTTCATTATGATTACGTAAAATATTGAGTTGATTACATTTTCATTGCAACATGAATGAGATTAGCAGCGGATGACCTGCTATGTAATCGTAATGTAACCCTGGATTGTGACTACTTTTGTATGTGATCACAAAAAAGGGTGGCTTCGAATCAGATGATTATTATCACAGACCTACAAATGACAATGAAACAAAAGCAGGGAGGCAGATAGAAGAAAATGAAATAAACATACTTCAGACCCCCTCCCTTCCAGAATATCAAAGAAAACGGGATGAATAAAAGAAGCCCGTTACTAACAGCGGAAGAAAACGGCTCTCCCTCCGACCTCTAGTTACAACGTTCCTCCACGAGAGTTTGTCATGTGTTACGAGAGTTGACACTGATCACAGGCCACTCGTGTGGTTCCCCTTTGTTGCACACCTGCACCCTCCCACCACACAGCGACAGCACGTGCTCTTGCTTACAGGCTGTTTGCGTGTTTGTTGCTTTTGGTGGAGGATAGTACTGTTGCTTTAAATCAGAGAAAGAAGAAAGAGGGCGAGGGAGAGGCAGGCAGACAATAGACACATACACTCATACAAAGAAAGAGAAAGAAAGAGAGAGAGAGAGAGAGAAAGAGAAAGAGAAAGAGAAAGAAAGAGAAAGAGATAGAGATAGAGATAGAGAGAGAGAGAGAGAGAGAAAGAGAAAGAGAGAGAGTAAGAGACAGACAGACAGACAGAAAATTAGAGAATGAGAGAGAAAGAGAGGGACAAAAATAGAGGGGATGTGAAGGAAGAAAAAAAGGAAGAATAGGAAAAGGGATAAAAAGGAGAGGGAGAGGGAGAAGGAGAGGAAAGGGAGAAGTACATATATACATATATATATACATGCATATACATACATAATACATGTCTACCTACATGTGTGTGTGTGTGTGTGTGTGTGTGTGTGTGTGTGTGTGTGTGTGTGTGTGTGTGTGTGTGTGTGTGTGTGTGTGTGTGTGTGTGTGTGTGTGCATGTGTGTGTGTGTGTGTGTGTGCGTGTGTGTGTAGAGAGAGAGAGAGAGAGAGAGAGAGAGAGAGAGAGAGAGAGAGAGAGAGAGAGAGAGAGAGAGAGAGAGATGAGGCTTTGTCCATCCATGATATTACAGCAAGGAGACAACAAAAAATATAGTGAGATCACTATGTGGGTATTATTTAAATTAACTGTTCGATTCTCATTAAATGGAACATGACACTTGGAATCAGCATCATTGCTAGCCCAAAGGAATATATATATATTTATATGTATATATATATATATATATATATATATATATATATATATATACATATATATATATATATATATATATATATATATATATATATATATATATATGTATATATATATATATTATATATATGCGCGCCCGAGTGCAGATGTATCTCCTCCCTTCTACATAGGAGGTAATGATACATATGAGGTAATGTAACTTCCAAATAATAATAGTGACCCGTACATATGTCAACGTGTCCTTGGCACGGAAAAAGAGGCGGGCGGGCGGGTCCGGAGCCTTGGGAGATCATCGAGGGCCAAGCGAGGCGAGAAACGAGAACAAATGGCATCCCGACCCGTTCCATATGGCCGGGGTCGCCCTCGCTAGAGCTCTTTATGGCCAGGACTAGACCCGGGCGGTTACTACTCCACCAAACAAATGCGGTTGCTCCACCTACTCTCTTTTTTTTCCTTTCGTTATCTATTCTTCCGTCTCCCCACTCTCTCCTTCCTCCCTCTTCCTTTTCCACAAGGCGAGATGACGCGCGAGTGAAGCAAGCTTTCCTCTCACCATAACTACGGTTACTTTTGTATGACCCTCATCGCCATAGAAGGAACCTAGGCAAGAGGAGTTGGAAGAAGGGAGGGAGAGGGCCGCGTGAACGAAAGTAAGTTGGACAGTGCCAGGTCGAGTTTACGATCCCGCAGTGGTCAGTGGACAGGCCGCCTTGGGACCACCATCCCCTCCGCCCGCCCGTCAAGTGATTCTTCATTGCGTGTAGAAGACCTTACCGTATGTCTGTCTAGATGTGAGAGTGTGTGTATGTAAGTGAGGGGATGTACATCATGTGTGTGCGCGAGTTTTACGTGCATTTTGCATGTGTTTGGGCATTAATGTTGTGCAAATGTACATGAGTGTATGTTGTCATTTCCCCGGGGACTATGTTATTCTCTTGAGCAGGTCGGTCTACATGCATAATTACCGAAGTCCGCCGGTGACTCAACGGGTGTTCCTACATGCAAGCCGGCGCACATGCGCGTAGCCACTTTCGCACTGGCATATCATTAACCCATATCTGGAATAATGTGAAATGTGATGCTTACGGGCGAGGCTGATGGAATTTGGCCCTTTATCGAGGTCTATCCAGGCCAAAAGCATCTGCACCGACATAAGGTTAAGTGGATCAGGTGTTCTTTCAGGTTTCTGTTCCAGCATTCATACTTAAGCGAAGTTCAGCCTTTATGGAAGTCCCTCTGGGCACATAATGTGCCATGAACTTAAAAGGTCTTGAAGGACAGCGCAGTAATAAGATAAGGAACGTATTTGACATAGTGGTCGAGGTGCAAGATGCTAATGATTCGATCTCTGTCAGTATCTGTCTCTATTTGTCTACTCACTTATTATCATTCTCTCTCTCTGTCTCTCTGTCTCTCTCTCTCTCTCTCTCTCTCTCTCTCTCTCTCTCCTCTCTCTCTCTCTCTTCTCTCTCTCTCTCTCTCTCTCTCTTTCTCTCTCTCTCTCTCTCTCTCTCTCTCTCTCTCTCTCTCTCTCTCTCTCTCTCTCTCTCTCTCTCTCTCTCTCTTTCTTTCTCCCTCACTGTGGTGGTGGAGGAAGAGGAGGAGGAGGAGGAATTGATGAAAGGATAGAGTAAAAAAAGGAAGTGAAGGGGGAGAATGATTAAAAGAGAGGAGAGAAGCACACACACACACACACACACACACACACACACACACACACACACACACACACACACACACACACACACAAACACACACACACACACACACACAGAGAGAGAGAGAGAGAGAGAGAGAGAGAGAGAGAGAGAGGGAGAGAGAGAGAGAGAGAGAGAGAGAGAGAGAGAGAGATCAAAGGAAATGGAAAGAAAGGAGAGACACATGTACTTCATACTTCCGAAAAAGAATATAGAGAAAATTTTCGAGGGGCTCCGGAAAATTGTCCAAACTCTCCTTGAGAAACACACCCAGACGTTGACCAAGTAATAGCTGAGGCGTTGTTCTCCTTGAAGACATTCCTGACGCGCAGACATAGCTTCCAGGCACCAGGTCCTCTTCCCGAGTTATTCCAGTCAGCCAGAGGGCGACTGTGTACGGCAGGACTTATTGTTTACAATTCATCGAAAATTCCTTTTGAAATTATCCCGGTCACACTTCAGGTGCGGAGATAAGATTCCCTGGCAGCGTACATTAATCCGATGTTTGATGAGAGGGTTAAAAAAAAAGTTTTAGGTTAAGGTCTTTCAAAATAGATCAAAGTTTGCGATGTCACGAGGAACCCAGTGACATCCCGACGCGGCAACGGACCCTGCAGAGGACGAGAGGCCGTGATACTCCGACAGAGGCACGAACACGAGGCACCTGATTCCCCCTCCCATTACCCCCTCCTCCCCTCATCCCCTCCCTACCTCCTGTTCTGGGTGGCCGCTGTGTTGTGTTCTGCATTCTTGTTTTTTTCCTTCTTTCTTTTTTTCTTTCTTTTTTTTTAGATTTTTTTCCGGTCACGATTCGTTTCACTTCTTTCGTGTATTGGTTGATATATACTTCACCGTATATCGTTCGTTTTTTTTTTCTTTTTCAGAATTTTAGCTTTTTTTGTGTTTTTACATTTCCCTCCCCCTCTTTCCGATTATATTTCTATTCGGATCAAGTTCTGGCTTGTATCTGCTTCTTCAAATCTCACGAAACACCTCGTTATTCCTCTTTCATTCGCTCTATTCATTCCTCCTCTTCCACCTCCTCGTGCGACCTCCACATAACCGGCTTCCCAACATCCCCCCACCCCATTCCTCGTCCCCCTTCCCCCCCTCCACCCCCCTCCGCCCCTTCCCCCGAGCCGTGCCTCAGGTGGGTCACCTCCGCCGCGCCACCGAGTCAGATCACGCCCGAACCTGCAGGTATTCATTCCTCGGAGTCCAGTGATTACACAAGCCCCGTCTCCGCTCTGCTCTGTTTT
>NC_051386.1:50426695-50429597 GCF_015228065.2 Penaeus monodon | reverse complement strand
CTCTCTCTCTCTCTCTCTCTCTCTCTCTCTCTCTTCTCTCTCATCTGACATCCTTCTCTCCTCCCCTCCCCCTTCCCCCAGCCACCGACAGCTGGAGGGTACTGCACCAGAGGACCGATCCCCCCCCCCCACCCTACCTTTTTGCTAGGGGCGCCTGAGGTCTCGGTGAACATGGTGGCATAACAGGATATGTGCTCCGTGTGACTGTGTGGGTGTGTGTGTGTGTGTGTGTGTGCGTGTGTTGGGCGTGTGTGTGGTGCTGTGTGGGTGTGTGTGGTGCGTGTGCGGTGGTGTGGTGTGCGTGTGCGTGTGCGTGTGTGTGTTGTGTTGTGCGTGTGGTGCGTGTGCGTGTGCGTGTGTGGTGTTGTGCGGTGTGTGTGTGTGTGTGTGTGTGGTGTGTGTGTGTGTGTGTGCGTTTGCCTAGATGAAGAGAAAGAGAGAGAAAGGAGAGCGTTATGGCCAATAGCAGGCAGAAAGAGAGAGATGAGTAGAAAGACAGAGAGCAAGAGAGAGAGAGAAAAAAAAAACAATAAGAATGAACTTGTGTGAGTTTATATTTTTTTCTGTACATAATCTGCTGCGTCGGTACATGTTATGTTAACCAAGTCTTTTTACTCGCTGATTGACTTGACCTGGTCACTCTCGCTTTTTTCCTTTGACCTTTTCTTCTCGTTGGTTTGTTCCGTTGCATAAGAACCGGTGACCTATGATTTTAGTTCTTCATGGGATGGCATTTGTAAGAAAGAAAATTATATACTCAGATATTGTTCACTCAGCGAAGTGGTTTCTGGCGTTTGTCGTTTTGTAGGTAATGCTATATATAACATTTTGTTAACTAGATTTTTTCGTGTATGTATAACTATCATTATGATAATAGAGCAACGTCTTTTGCGTGGATCTCCTGTGTCCTCAAGAGTATCTGCTGTGTTTCGCTTGCTTTTCCCAAACCTTTACGTCTTTATATAAAACGTATCCTGATTTCATCGTATCGCTTGTCATATGACTTTTTTTTTTAAGAATCTTTGGAGACGGATATGCTGTTTTTATTTTCTTCTTTTTGCCTATTTCTGTGGGATAAATTCGCCATATGATGAATTCAGGGATGTCGTGTCGCGTTAACAGAGCAACATGTGAAGTCTCGTAAGAAGAAAAAAAAGTGGAAGAAAAAATTAAAAACAAGTCTGCTGTAAAGTATTTGCTCCGTGAGTTGCCAAGGTTAGAATATTTTTCTCTTCTTTCTGTTACGTAAGGAGGTTAAGGAGGAAGTGGGGAGAATGAGAGAAATGAGGACGTGGAGTGAGAAGAGGAAATTTAATAATTTGCATGCAGGATAATTGTGATAAATGGGAAAGAGAGCGTGTGAAATATGAACAAACATCATACAGAAATTTACAGCGAATGAATAAGCAATTGGAAGAGACAGGTTAAAAAGGAATAAACGAAAAAAATAAGCGCACGAGGAACACACAAAGAAAGTGAAACAGGCGGAAAGAAAACGAAGAAGGCGGCAAACAACCCACATTTTCCACTGACATTTAAAAGATCAAAGCGAAGGAGAATGAGAAGGAAAACGGAAATTAAAACTCAAAACACGAAAAAAAAAAAAAAATATTACGATGGCCTGAGGAAAGACAGAGAGGGAGGAATGGAGTGCTTCCTCGTCGCGGGAGTGCCAAGACGGGGCCAGAATGGAGGCACTCAGAGAGAAGGAGAGTCTTGGCAGTTGAAGGGTTTAGTTAGAGGGAAGTTGTTTCGGGAAGGATGAAAAAAGTAAAACGGTTTTCATCGGTGTTGTTTTTGTTTTGCTTGTTTGTGTTCTTGAAAGTGTTTGTATCTTTTTATATTTATTTATTTGTATGTCTGTATGTTCATTTGTATTTTCAGAATGCGCAATGCTTATAAACTGTATGTATGCATGCATATATATATATATATATATATATATATATATATATATATATATATATATAATATATATATTATATATATATAATATATATTATATATATATATTATATATATAAATATATATATATATATATATACACACACACACACACACACACACACACACTGTATATATTCGTGAGTGTAGGCCTATATAGGTATTGAGATCAATCACTACATAATCAAGTTTTCCGTTATTAGCATCTTCATTTTCATCCGTGTCCCTCTGTCATCATTACCATAATCTTCATCATCATCTTGTCTCCTCGAGAGGCTGGAAACATCTCTTTTTCCCTTCTCAAGCATTTTTTCTTTCCTATCTCATCACTCATAAGGTCAGGGGTCACCAGCGCGTCCGAAAAAAAAAATTATTTCATGAGAGAGAAATATTATCTGCTCGTGATTTTTTTTTTCGAATCAGTTCTTTCAAGATGATAAGAAATGAAGAAAGAACGAGGGGGGGGGAGAGAGGAAGAAGGTGAGGGAGAGGGAGATAGTGAGGGAGAGGGAGATGGTGAGGGAGAGGAGAGGGAGGAGGTTGAGGGAGGAGATGGTGAGGAGGAGTAGTGAGGGAGGAGAGGGGAGATGGTGAGGGAGAGGAAGAAGGTGAGGGGGAGGGAGGTGGTGAGGGAGAGGGAGAAGGTGAGGGGTAGGGAGATAGTGAGGGAGAGAGAGAAGGTGAGAGAGAGAGAGAAAGTGAGGGAAAGGGAGAAGATAAAGGAGAGAAAGAAGGTGAGGGAAAGGGAGAGGGAGAAGATGAGTGAGATGGAAGATGGACTGGGAGAGGGAGAAGGAAAGGACGAGAGAGAAGGAATGAACGAAAAGGGAGAGAAGGAAGGAAAATGGAAAAGGAGAGGGAGATGGAAAGGGAGAAATGAAGAGAGAAAGGAGAGGAAGATAAAAAAGTGAAAGAGAAGGATAAGTGAAGAAAAAAAAGAGACGAATATTGGAGAGG
>NC_051386.1:50409195-50411695 GCF_015228065.2 Penaeus monodon | reverse complement strand
TTTTATCGTTATTATTAGTATTGTTCTCGTTGCCGTTTATGTTATCATATCTTTTGTCTTATCTGTATGAAAAGTACGATGATTATTCATTTTTTTACATCCTCAACTGCCACAACAGCTCAATCATCGCCACTTCTTCACCCGCCTTATGGCCGCGCCCTCCTTCCTCTCGGTGCGTGTCTCCGGCGTTCCATCAGAGTCGCATTATGGCTCCTTCGCAGCCTCGGTCTATGCCCAGCTGCAGCCCTGATCATCATCCCCTTGCCCACGCCCACGCCCTCGCCCACTACGCCCCACTCACTCCCATGCCCCTCCCCGACGCCCTCCCCCAGACGCGCCCACGCCCTGCCTCCCGAGCTCTTCTCTTCAAGGCGCCCATGCTCACTGTGCCCGCCCACCCGTTTTATTGGCCGCCCTTGGGTTTTGCTCGTTTGGCTGTTCAGTTCTCATTCTCTTGTGTCTCCTGTTCGTTATATGTTGTCTTTTGGCGTCTTTCACTCTTTTTTATTTGGTGTTTTTTTTATGTTTGCTTTTTCTGTCTTTCCCTCGTTATTGTTTGTCCTTTTTTTTGTTTTGTTTTTCTTCCTTGTTCCCTCGTTTTCACGGACCTCACTGTTCTTGTTTTTTTTTCTCTCTCTCTTTTAACTCCTCATTTTCTTATTCTTATTGGTTCATTCCCCTTTCCTCCCCTCTCTCTTTCCATGTTTACCCTTTTCTTTTCTTTTTTCATTTTCCCCTTGTTCTGTCTTGTTCCTCCTCTCCTCTCTCATATTGTTAGGTTTTCAGTATTACTATGATTTTAATGCCGATGGAGGAACCGTTATTACTTGTGTGATTTACCAATATCGTGGTGGCAGGGAATTTTTGCGAAGAGCTTTATTTTCCTTGTTACTAGCTTTGCTGTTCCTGTTGTATTAGTTGTCATTGTTACCATTACTCTTTCGTAATTCTTTTATTGTCATTACCTTGATCACTGTCATCTATCATAATCTTCAATGTAATCCTCCACGTCATCATCATCATCATCGACATTATCATCATCATCATCACCATCACCGATCACCATCACCATCACCATCACCTTCACCATCGCCACCACCACCACCACCACCATCACCACCACCACCACTATCACCACCACCACCATCATCATCACCACCACCACCATAATCGTCATAATCCCTCTCCTCCTCCTCCTCCTCCTCTTTCTCCTTCTCCTTCTCCTTCTCCTTCTCCTTCTCATCATCATCATTATCACCTACCACACCACCATAATCATCATCATCATCATAGTCACCATGATCATCACATCATCAACATCAACTGCCATTGCCTCATTTTATCTCGGCCATCATTACATTCCCTGTTGCTATTATTAGAATGTCTCCCCACTCTGCTGCCTCCCTCCCCCCCCCATCCTACCTCGTCCCTTCAGGCATGACGTTGCTGATAAAATATTCATCAAGTCGATCACTGTGTAAGGTTGTTCTGCCTACTTACAGTATACCTCGGATGTTTGGGACTTATCTTTTCCTCTCCTTCCATGATAAAACCGGCGCTTGATCTCATACTTGTGTGTATGTATTTATTAATTCATTTTCAAAACTGATTGGTTCGTTTTGAAGGCGTAACGCAATTAAGCCGTTTTGTTACGTATTGAAGGTTAACCCTAGCGCTGACTCCATTTGTTTTCTGGTGATTGGATCCCGAGTCTTATGTTTTGATCCCAATCTCGACAACGTATCCGTGCTATAGAGAACGTAACACGATCTAAGCTTCATTTTTTTTAGGTCTATAGGAAATGAAAACCAAGGCCAAACTTTTTTTTTCGGGTCTGGCTCTATTCCATCGAGTATTCGTTAAATATTCTTTGCCCAGTCCCCTTTTTGTGCTTCGAAGACCGACCATAACAGAGCAAGACGCTCACAGCCATCAAAACACGCCTAACCAAAGGCCAGGCGTAGCTCCTTTCCCTAACGAATAGTTACGTAAACTTCACCCTTCTAATAACACTAACGAAGGAAAACTCTCCCTCCTAATAACAGTAATGAAAGCACTAACGCGTGAGAACATGACCCATCGTCTATGGATTCCCGATCGGCGTGAGTAAGTAATGGTGCTCAGTCCGTGTGAGGAAAACGATGTCTTTTTCTCCCTTGTTTGTGGCAATTGTTCGCCTCGTGAAGGTTATTGCGCGAGATAGAACAAGAGCCTGTTGGTCTTGCTTTTTGGTTGTTCTGTTGCGTTTTTTATTGTTGTAGGAGAAGCGGAATGGCTAATGTGAGTGATTTGATGATTCTGTCGTTGTGTAATTATTTTGTTTTGGTATATATGTTAGCTGGTTAGTTGTATTTGTAATATTCACACTTGCTTAATTACCTTTTTTGGTATTCTGTTACACACACACACACACACACACACACACACACACACACACACACACACACACACACACACACACACACACACACACACACACACACACACACACACACACACA
>NC_051386.1:50396695-50399195 GCF_015228065.2 Penaeus monodon | reverse complement strand
CTCTCTCATTCCACCTTTTCGTCGCGATCCTTTTCTCAATTTCCTGCTTCACTTATTATTTCATTTCTCTTGCTTCCCTCATTTTGCATTTCATAGGTGGAATATTCGAACAGGTCTAAATGGTTGTTAATGATAATAAAGATGATAATAATCTTAAAAATTATTTTAACAGTAATACTGATTTTGATGATAAGTCATTTTCATTAAAATATTTCATATTTTACATCCTTCCTTCCTTCTCATCTTCCTCATTTTGCTCCATCTCTTGTTCCTCATTTTCGTTCCGTCTGCTCCACCCTCTCCATCTTTGCTCTATCCCCTCTTCCTATTCATCTTTGCTCCCTCTCCTCCTATTCCTCATCTTCGCTCTTCCTCCTCTTCCTCTTCTTCCTCTTCTTCCTCGTCATCTTTGCTCTTGCTCCTCTTACTCCTCAATTTTCTTCCTTCTCATCTACCTCTTCATCTTAGCTCCTTCTCTCCTCTTCAACTTTGCAACATTCTCCTCTCCCATTTTACCTTTGCCCCCTCCTCTTCTCCTAATGTTCCTCCTTTCTCCTCTACTGTTCCATCTCTTTTACTCCTCCTCTTTGCTCCTTCCTCTCTTCATTCGTACACCCTCTTTCTTTCTCGCCTGATTCCTCGTTCCCTGCAATATGCATTCTGCCAATCTGTCACAGCCGGCATGTCGTAACGGGCTCTTGTGCACAATTAAACGAACAGCTGTGACCTTTATTCTCAGTGCATTGGCGTGGAAAGTGAGCGCCGGCAAGAGGTGTGAGAATAGTAATGATAATAATGATAATTATAATATTTGTAATGATATTGGTGGTAACGATAATGGTAATGGTGGTCGTGATTATAGTGATGATGATAATGGTGGTTGTGACAGTAATGATGATGTTAATAATTATAGTGATAATATTGGTACTACTGCTGCTACTACTGATAATGATAATAATAAGATAATAATGCAATAGTGATAGGACAATAATAATGTTAGTTATGATAATAGTAATGAAAATAATGATAGTAATTATCGTGATAAAAATAATGATAATGATGATGATGATAATAATAATAATGATAATAATAATAATAATAATAATAATAATAATAATAATAATAATGATAAAAATAGTAATAATAATAATAATAAGGATAATGATAATAACAACAACAATATTGAGAATGATAATATTGTTATTTATATTGATACTTGTAATAACGATAATATTGGTAATGTAATGATTTTGGTATTAGAAATAATGATATTGATAATGAAAATAACAGTAACGGTGGTAATGAGGATGATCCTTGAAATAACGATAAAAATAGCAATAGTAGTATTTGTAATGAGTGGATAAATAACATCCAATGATAAAAGTGATATGATGGCTGTCATTTTCTCAAAATTTCTTCTTGCGCGTTCTTTCTGTCTAGTAATCCCTCAGATTCCCATTCCATATATCCATCCACCCATCTGCCTGTTAATACAGCTTATACAAACATTGATCCATCTGCCTAGTCGTCCACCCATACATTTTATTCAGCTATCCATTCACTCTCCCTCCCACCTGCCAACTCCCATAGAAAAGTTTTGATATATTGCCGTGGGGTTTGATATGATCTTACGCCAGTATGAGACATCGTGTTTATTACCATTATCACTATGACCGGGCGTGACCTTCAGATACTGCACTCTCGGTAATTATATTTGAAAAAAAAGGAGAATTTGCTGCTCTTTTAGGCGAGAGTGCACAGCGACATGCGAGAGCGTCTCAGCGCCCGAACTCAAACTGGTTTTAAACTCGGGCTGAAAGGTCGTGTTCTCGAGTTTTCATTTTTTTTCTTTTTTTTTTCTTTTTTTTGCGTGTGTGGGTTTTTTAGTCTTTTTGTCTTTTGTCTATTACTCTTTTTCCTTTTTTGGGCTCTGGTTTTATTTTATTTTTTTTTTTTTTGGCAGTTTTCTCCTCCTTGCCTTTTTTTCTCTGCCTGTTCTTGGTTGACTTCCCCCATCTTTGTCATTTTTTTTTTCTTTTCTGCTCTCTCTCTCTCTCTCTCTCTCTCTCTCTCTCTCTCTCTCTCTCTCTCTCTCTCTCTCTCTCTCTCTCTCTCTCTCTCTCTCTCCTCTCTCTCTCTCTCTCTCTCTCTCTCTCTCTCTCTCTCTCTCTCTCTTATATATATATATATATATATATATATATATATATATATATAATATATATATATATATATATATTTGTGTGTGTTTGTGTTTGTGTTTGTTTGTTGTACTTGTTTTGCGTAAATGCATGCACATATATATACATGTATACAAATATACATATGTGTGCATGTATGTATATGTGTCATCTACATATGCATACATACGATCATGCACATCATCATAGTACATACATCTACATACATACATACTACATACATACATATGGCATACATACATACATTACATGCATCATCACATATTCTAGCAATACTACATCACACAATACACAACACA
>NC_051386.1:50374195-50376695 GCF_015228065.2 Penaeus monodon | reverse complement strand
TAACGTGTTTTTTAATGTTCGTATAACAGTATACCTGATTGTAATTGGTGTTTTGGGCCTAGTTAAAAATAATCGTAGTTTCCTGTGAGCCATGAAGATTAGCCTTAGAATAGAATCCCTTAAGAAACTTTGCCTCCCTGGAACAACTAGGATAATTACAACGGTCATGGATTACTGTAATAAAAAACCTATTGTTTTTAAGCAAGATAAGGAGAAAATAGTATAATGATATAAATATAATTTATATATTCGTTGTGTAGCAGGTTATTTATCGGCAAGAATATCAACACAGCGATTATTATGATGATATTGAAGAAATTATTATAATAATCTTAGAAGCGAGAAGAAAAATGTCAATGATAAAAACAGTAGTATGAGATGTTGTTACTGCTGTATGATATTATCACATACGGTGAAACAGCATAGCATCACTAACGATAGTCTAAGACGTAAACAATTTTTTATAACATTAATAATATTTTCTCATCCTTTTCCTCTCATTTTCTCTGTTGTTTTCCACCCCTACACTCCCCCCTCTTGACATTCCCCTCACCTCCCTCTCGGCCCGCGGTCAGCAATAACCTTGAGGAAAGAGACAGGTAGACAGGCAGACAGACAGATAGACAAACGGACGGACGGACAGATAGACAGACGGACGGACGGACAGATAGACAGACGGACGGACGGACAGATAGACAGACGGACAGACGGACGGACGGACGAATGGACAGACATGCGGGCAAACAGACAGAGGCAGAGAGCCCCGGAGGAGAAGAGGAGGGAGAGGAGAGGACGAGACTGACTCGCCAACCTGTAAGGCCGAAGGGAAATTCCCATCAGCTGTTTTCCCTCCCTCGTCAATTGAAGGGTAATTGTCCCCTGTTCTCTCCCCTCTCTTTTCTCTCCCCTTCTTCCCCTCCTCCAGGATTTTTCACGCTACTCTGACCCTCAAAGGTTCTGTGCTCCCTTAGTGCCGTGTCCATGCTGAGCATTTGGCCCCGCGGTGATGCTCGGCAATTTGGAGAAGGAAAAAAATGTGTAACTTTTTGGGCTTGTTTGCGTCGACTTTGGATCGGAGGTCTATCGCGATCTCGTCTTTGTTTTCTTCTTCTGTTCTCTCCTTTTCTGATTTTCTCTTCTCTTGTCAACTTCTGACTCCTTTCTGTCTCTCTCCCTTTCTCTCTCTCTCTCTCTCTCTCTCTCTCTCTCTCTCTCTCTCTCTCTCTCTCTCTCTCTCTCTTCTTCTTCTTCTTCTTCTTCTTCTTCTTCTTCTTCTCTTCTTCTTCTCCTTTCCTCCCTCCCACCCTCTCCCTCGCACTATTCTCCCTTTTTTTTCCCTCTCCCTCTCTCCTTTCTCTTTTCCCTCTCCCTCTCCCCCTCCCCCTCTCTCTCCTCTCTCCTCTCTCTCTCTCTCTCTCTCTCTCTCTCTCTCTCTTCTCTCTCTCTCTCTCTCTCTCTCTCTCTCTCTCTCTCTCTCTCTCTCTCTCTCTCTCTCTCTCTCTCTCTCTCTCCTCTGTTTTCGCCCAGTCCATCTTTCTTAGTAATTAACGCAGCCTTATTTATTTCCATTTTCATCACTTCCTGTCTCCTATATCTCTCCCGGTTCGTTGACGTCCATTGCAATTTATTATGAAAGTGCAACGGAACGGAGGTTAATGCCGAGGAAATGATGCATGTGTTGCAAGAGCTCCGTGATAAGGTATTGTATTTATTTATCTGTTCATTTTTTTTATTCGTTTGTTTGTTTTAGGGGAGAATCGAATGTATTTGCTGAGTGTATTTTGCGATGATGAGGAAATTAGGATTTGCGACCGAACGAATTTCGGTGAGGGCGAATTTCCATTTTTTTCTGACTAACTGACGAAGCCACAGATATTTTTTTTTTTTGTAGAAAGGAAAAGCGAGGGATAAAAAGAGAGAGAAGAGAAAAAAATTAAAATGTGTAGAGTGAGACCAACAGGAAATTAATATCAACACAAGTATATGCATACGCACGGACAAAAGTATGTATATATCATAGACGGAAATCTCATGTAGACATTAAAATGAAAAGGAGGAAAAGGAAAAGAACCAAGTAAAAAGGGAGATAAGTACATGAGACGTGAAGAAACAAGAATATGACCAAGACGTAAAAAGATATAATACAAATAAGAAACACGAAAATGATGAATACGAAAAAGAAAAAAGAGGAAGAGGAATAGAAAATAAAGACAAAAATATATTGAAAGAAAACATGCAAAGCAGGCTTTGAAAAAATAGAAGAAGGGGAAATAGCGAAAGGAGTCTCCGAGATCCACGAACAAAAAAGGCGAAAGGAGAAAAAAAACAATAGTTAGAGAAGTAGAAAGGGGAGCTTTTAGAATTCGAGAGAAAAAAAAAAAAAGAAAACGGATTGGGGGAGAAAGAAAGAGTGCCCGATGAGATACAGGATAAAACGGATGATGATGAGTAAATCAGAGAGAATGATAAATATAAGCATCATAAAAAATCAAGAAGAGAA
>NC_051386.1:50364195-50366695 GCF_015228065.2 Penaeus monodon | reverse complement strand
CCAACTAAAGGGTCTCTTGGGCCAGACCGTGGAATTACATGTGAGGCAACTGTCTGTGACAGATACGAGGAAGGGCGTCTGTAACTCCCAACTCGACCCAGCTGAACTCACCTGGGCAGCACGAACAAATATCATCAATGCCAAAATAAGAATCAAGGAAGAGGGGGACCTACCCCTCCAATGGGATAGTCCTACAGAAGACACCCCTCTCAGAATAACGTAAGAATCGTCAGGATTATTGATGCCCTGACAGTGATATGTAGTGTCTTTGAAGGCACCACTTGCGCCACCAAGAGACTTGCTCCAATCTTTTATCCCAAGGAATGCGCCAGAATCACTAGATTGCTGAAGGAAATAGACAATGAGATATCAAAACAGCTACAGGTAACTCATTATGCGAAAAATGACATATGCAGTCGAAGAGGTCATCCATTAAATTGAAAACGAAACCCCATGAAGCAGCCAAATCAAGAAAAATAATCTCATCAAACTTCCTCCAACTGATACGACCGTGAACCAATATTTTCAACATTTAGCTAGCCTCGCGGCATTATTACAATCTCATCTAGAGACACCAGGAAACTACCACTTCCATTGTTATCGGGCACGAAGAGAAAACCCTATCTCTGGCTAGGAATCAAAAAATTAATATCACTCCCTCAGAGAAACCCTAAAACTCTCGTTAAGGTCTGACTTCTCCTGCCTTGACTTTCCATCTCTCATCACTAAACTCCTGAGTCGCTCCTCTGCATGAAGGAAGGCACGAGCATCAACTATATCTAGCAAACAGTTATGCGTTCTGTCTTTGCGTGCTGGCAACTTTTATTTAAGTTTAGGTAGGTAGTTACCACTTCGTTTTCCCATACCTTCTTTGGTTTTATTCTATGCATGTTCATGACCTCTCTGTCTCTCTCTCTCTCTCTGTCTCTCTCTTCTCTCTCTCTCTCTCTCTCTCTCTCTCTCTCTCTCTCTCCCTCTCTCTCTCTCCCTCTCTCTCACTTTCTCTCTCTCTCTCTCTCTCTCTCTCACTCTATTCCCTCCCTCCCTCCCTCCCTCCATCCGACCTTCCCTATCTCCCCACCCCCTTTCGTATAACCTCTTTCCATGAACAGGATTTGCCAAAGCTGTGACCTCGACTAAGTGACACAATTACCCAGTCCTTAAGCGGCACGAATGTTTTACCTCCTTTTACCGTTTTTCCTCCCACTCCCTACTCCCCCCACAAAAATAGGTGTTTTGTAAATGCCTTTAGAATATATATAGCCTGGTCGATGAAACGGCCGAGAATAGTAACTAGGGAAAGTTACTGGAGTTAGGCATTTGTCGTTGAAATGACGGCCAAATTTCAGACCTCCGATTTCGCGGAAGATGTGAAGGGCGGTGTGATTTTGTTAAAAAATCGCTGGGAAAGTGTCATCAAGTAGTTACGCTTCAAAGGCAAGTCGTCGAAATTGCCATGAAAAGTTATTTCGGGGAATTATCGGCAACTTTTTTTTCGGATTGACTCGCCAACCACTAGAAGATTATCCTCAGAAAAGTCGGGGATCATGGAGTAATTTCAGGAAAGGTGTTACCGTTCAGTTATTTTTTTTTTTTTTTATATATAATAAATAGAAGACCACTGTTTCAATGCATTTTTTTTTAAATCAAAGAAAGGGTCGTTTTTACGGGCATCATTCCTATAATTCTGAACTGTCTATGTTTATTTTCTCATCCTCCTAGTTGAAAAATGCACAAAATGCCCTCAGCTAATGGCTACTTCAGCGCCTTCTGCAATCTCACCAGGAGACCCGATCCTCACCGTGTCTGCTGCGCCTTCAGTATCAATCACCTACGCTTTGGAACATCCGCTCGCGTCTCTCTCTTGTGCTTCGAATACGTTCTCAGCAGATGGATTTCTCACAAGAACCGCGATTCGGAAATAACAAATCCGTTTTCTTTCATTATTGGGTGAACTTGGTCAGCACTCCCCAGCTCTGATAAGTTGTGGATTTCCGATTATTGTTTTATTTTCGAATATGGTTTCTGGTCGGTCGACTAGTCCTTATCGTCGACATATTTTTAATAGCATTCTGAGTCCGTAATGGAATAACAGTTCATATAGAAACTCATTTCTAGTTCCCCATAAGAATTGTAGGTTTTCATTAATCTTGTAACGTGGAATCGTGTGCTTCCAGCATCACAATTTGTATTTTTATGACCTCCATTCGCCACAGCATGATGAAAAAGACGTTTTTTGTCTGGCATTTTCCCAAGGAGGTCGTAGCAAACCTTGTTCCAGCTCGCAACATTCTCCTCAGTATTAGCTTTTATAACCCGTGTGCACTTACTCTTCTTTCAAAGCCATTGAATTTCCCTTCAGAGTGAGAACTAAAGACCTCCTTTTACGATTATAAAATCTCTTTGTACACTGATACTGCATATCTTGCATATCTTAGAGAATGGTTCTAATGATTTACTTCCTTAACCAAAGTATCCCTTTAAAGAACTCGTATCCCAC
>NC_051386.1:50346695-50351695 GCF_015228065.2 Penaeus monodon | reverse complement strand
GGAAGGGGAAGAGGAAGAGGAAGACAAAGAGGAGAGGGGGCTAAGCGGGGATGGCGAGGAGGATGGGGAGGATGAAGGGGAAGGGGAACGGGTAATGAGGAGGAGGAAGGGAAGATGAGGGATGAGTCTGGCGGAAGGAAAGCAGGAGATAATTTAAGGGAGGATAAAAGAGGATAAATTGATTCCAAGAAACTGAATTGATTTGAGTGATGCAGAAAAAAGGAGGAAGCTTGCAGAGAGACTGCGAGAGAGAGAGAGAGAGGGAGAGAGAGAGAGAGAGAGAGAGAGGAGCGAATGAGTGAATGAGAGAGAGAGAGAAAGAGAGAGAGAGCGAATGAGTGAAGGAGAGAGAGAGAGAAAGAGAGAGAGAGAGAGAGAGCGAATAAGTGAATGAGAGAGAGAGAAGGAGAGAGAGAGGGGAAGGGGCGAATGAGTGAATGAGAGAAGAGAGAGAGAGAGAGAGAGAGAGAGAGAGAGAGAGAGAGAGAGAGAGAGAGAGAGAGAGAGAGAGAGAGAGACTGGGAGAAAGACTGAGTGAGTGAGTAAGTGTGACTGCTAAAGAGAGGGAATGAGTGAATGTGTGAATGAGAGAGCGAGTGAGACTGACAGACAGACAGACTGAGAGTCATAGATAAGGAAAAGTCAACACAAGAGACAAAGTTGAAGGTGAATCAATAGATAAGTCAATCAGAGACTTTAAAGAAAAGATAAAGGTGGCTCACTTGAACACAGTATTAATGAGCCGACAGAGTCTCGGAAAATTTCTCGATATATCAGATGTCAGACTAAGGTAAAAATTTAAATATTAATAGCAACAGGAATAAACTCAGCTTGATAAAAGAAAGCCTTATAAATAAAACGTTTTAATTAACAAACCCTTTTTATAAAAGTAATTTGAGGTGTTTTTATTCTTTGACGTCAATTTACGCTTTGTGACGTCATCATCTAGTTAGTGACGTAATTTTCTCTACCGTGACCACAAGTATTTTTGTGCACATTTGTTTGGCAATAACTATAAATGTAATATCAACGTGTGTATGTGTGATATATATATATATATATATATATACATATATATATGTATACATTTTATATATATATATATATAAAATATATATATATAATATATTATATATATGTATTATAATTATACATGTATATATTTTATGTATATGTATATGTGTATATATATATATATCATATATATATATATATATATCTCTATATATATATTTTATATATATATATATATATATATATATATATATATATATCACATACACTCGTTGATTTTTTTTTTTTTTTTTTTTTTTTTTTTTTTTTTTTTCAACAGCCATTTATTCCACTGCAGGAAATCGGCCTCTCTCAATTCGTTATTTGAGAGGATATTTAGCAGTCTCACCCTTGCCTGATTGAATGCCCTTCCTAATAAACCGCGGTTCGGCGTTTAACACCTATGCGTTTTTTGACTTCTCAAGGCGATATGTCGTTATTCGCCGGAGATCGGGCTCGAGCAAACAGTGAGGGCGCAGGCAGCGACGGGGAATTGAACTCCGGACCATGAGTCCAGTGCTCTAACCACTGGACCATCGCGGCAGTCATATATATATATATATATATATATATATATATATATATATATATATATATATTTTTTATGTGTGTGTGTGTGTGGTGTGTGTGTGTGTGTGTGTGTGTGTGTGTGTGTGTGTATACATTTACATATGTATATATGTATACATATGTATATGTATATATAATATAATATAATATAATATGATATGATATGGTATGATAAAATGTATATGTATATATGCACGCATGTATGTATCTACTTGCGTGTACTTATTTTCCTTGTTAGATTGCATATCACTACTCTTTCTCTCTCTCTCTCTCTCTCTCTCTCTCTCTCTCTCTCTCTCTCTCTCTCTCTCTCTCTCCTCTCTCTCTCTCTCTCTCTCTCTCTCTCTCCTCTCTCTCTCTCTCTCTTTTCTCTCTCTCTCTCTCTCCCTCTCTCCCTCTCTCCCTTCCTCCCTCCCTCCTTTCCTCCCCTCCCTCCCTACCTCCCTCCCTCTCCCTCTCTGTCCCTCTCCATCTTCCATCCTCTCCCCCTTTCCCCTTCTCTCTCTTCTTTAATTTCATCCCGGCTTTTGAATCACCGCCTCTGCCCTTTCTCCGCATGCCTCAGCCTCCTTAAAACAATTTCATCCTTTAGAAAAAAAAGTGAAAACAAAAATCTGCGAAGACCGTCTCCCTCTTCAACTCTGAAGACCGCTCCCCTCCCCTCTCCCTCTCCTCTCCTCTCTACCCTCCCCTCTCCGTCTCCTCTCTACCCTCCCGTCCCCTCCTGTCTCTTCACTCCCCTCCCCTCCCCTCTCTTCTCTCTCCTCTTCCCTCCCGCCCCCTCCTCTCTCATTTCCCTTGCCTTCCTTTCCCTCCTCTCCCCCTCCCCTCTCCCTCCGTTCCCCATTCCCTCTCCCTCTTCCCTTCAGCCGCCTCCTCTCCCTCCGTTCCCCCTCCCTTATTCCTCTCCTCTCCCTCCGCTCCCCCTCCCTTATCCCTCTCCTCTCTCTCCTCTTCTTCCCTCCATTCATTCCACTCCCCCTCCCTTCTCTCCCCCCCCCCCGCTCCTCCACTCGTTACCGTCCCAACTCCCTCTCTGCACACACCGCGCACAGTGCCTCCTCCTCCGCAAGCACGCGTTACTGTGGCACACCGAATGGCGTAATAAAAGTTGGCATCCCACCCACCCCTTATCCCACACACCCTCCCCTCTCCCCCCATACACCCCTCCCCTCCCCCATTAATAACCTATTCACCCACCCTCCCCCCTAGCTAAAAAAAAAAAAAAAAAAAGGGTGAACAATATTTTTAAAAACCTGACTCAGCCATAAACAGATTTACGTTCGCGCTTTTTTTTGCTTGGCTTTCCTCGCGGGAGAGAGGGGGAATATATATATATATATATAAGATCTTGAGACAAAGCCACATTGTGGGAAATGTCTGCGGGAGCAAACACGGGCCACCGAGGCAGATCGATGAGCTTAAGTTGGGGAGGCGTGTGTGTGTGTGTGTGTGTGTGTGTGTGTGTGTGTGTGTGTGTGTGTGTGTGTGTGTGTGTGTGTGTGTGTGTGTTGTGTGTGTGTGTGTTTCGTTGTGTGTGTGTGTGTGTGTGTGTTTCGTTGTGTGTGTGTGTTTCTGTATGCTTGTGTTCTTATCTTTACATATGTCTATATTTATGTGCGTGCTTATCTTTGTGCATTATGTGCTTGTATATGTAAATGTATGTGTGCGTCTGTGTATGCATTTGTGTATTTATATACCTGTGTGCGTCTGTGTATGCATTTTGTGTATTTATATACCTGTGTGCACATGTGTATGTATGTGTGTGAGTATGTACGTGCATGTTCGTATGTGTCCCTCTGCTCCATTATGCTTATGCAAGCTTTAACAAAAACAAATAGCTGGCTGATCGTCCGCACATAAACAGATAAGCGGATCTGCCACGGGAGGGATCAGCTGTAACAAAGAAACATTGGCTGAATATTATATCAACTTTGTTTATGTTATCCCTGATTATCCTTGTCTCGGGGATAATTCTGTTACTCTTTATTGCTCTTTATTAGCTTTTGTTGCTTGTTCGTTGTTATCCACGTTTCTTTCTCTTTATTATTTTTTCTTTTCGTGCATTTTTTTTTCTTTCCCCAATTTCTTCTGATTCTCTTCTTGCTTCTTTTTATTGCCTCATTTCCTCTCTTTTTTGTTTTTTTGTTTGTTTCGCCAGTTTCTCTCCTTCCTCAGACTTACTTGCGTTTTTTCGTCACTTTCTTTCTTCCCAATTTATTTATTTCTTACCTAATTTACTTATCCTCAAACTTGCTTCATCTTGCCTTTCCCCAGTTTCGTTTTTCTTTCGCCAATTTTTGTTCTTTTCTCTTCTTTCCTGCTTCTTCTCTTCCATTTTTAAAAGAATGTCTCATTCCACCATTTTCTCGGTAATCCATCATTATTAATTTTCGTTTCCCCTTTTATCCTCCGTTATTTAGTCTCCCCTCTTTTCCTGTGTGCCCTTAATCTACCTTTCCCCCTCTACGATTTACCGATTATTCGTCTCTCCTCAGGTTCTGTTTCTCTCTCTTTTATTTCTTTTCTTGCTTTTCTTTCTTTTATCAAAATTTCTCCTCCGTCCTTTTTTTTTCCTTTTTATTGCCAATAGTTTTTTTTCCCCTTCTTTTCCTTCTTCTTATTTCCCTTTTTCTCTTCTTCTTCTTTCATCCTCCTCCTCCTCTTCTTATTCCTCCCGCTGCTGCTGCTTTTCTACCACCTCCATCTTCCTCCTTTCCCAACCTCTTCCTCCTACACTACCACTACACCTCCTCCTCCTCCTCCTCCTCCTCCTCCTCCTCCTCCTCCTCCTCCTCCTTCTCCTCCTCCTCCTCCTCCTCCTCCTCCTCCTCCTTCTCCTCATCTTCCTTCTCCTCCTCCTCCCCTCCTCCTCCTCCTCCTCCTCCTCCTCCTCCTCCCCTCCCCCTCCTCCTCCCCTCCTCCTCCTCCTCCTCCTCCTCCTCTTCCTCCTCCTCTCTCTTCCTCCTCCTCCTCCTCCTCCTCCTCCCTCCTCAACTTCCTCAGTCTCTACCCCCCCCCCCGTCATCTTAACACAGACTGCAGGTCATAAACTCCATGAAGTTATCAGTCACGACTTGACCCAAACCGGAAGTTGCGTAGAAGCTATGAAGATCTCGGAGTAGCGAGGTGGAAGGGGAAGGAGGGAGGGGAAAGGAAGGAGGGAGAGAGGGAAGGAGGAGAGGGGAGGGAAAGAGGGAAGGAGGTTTTGGATGTGGACGGGAAAGAGGGAGGAGAAAGGAGGGAAAGAGGGAAGGAGGAGAGGGGAGGGAAGAAGGGAAAGAGGGAAAGAGGTTTCGGATGTGGATGATGGGAAGGAGGGAGAGGGCGAGAGATCGGGGAAATTGTGAAAGAAAGAAATAAAGTATTAGAGAAGA
>NC_051386.1:50336695-50339195 GCF_015228065.2 Penaeus monodon | reverse complement strand
TAGTAATAATAATACTGATAATAATACTGATAATAATAATAATAATAATAATAATAAAATAAAATAGTAATAATAATGATAGTAATAATAATAATATGTATATATATGTATGTATTAATAATATATATATATATATATATATATATATATATATATATATATATATATAAATATATATATATATATATATATGTATGTATACGATTAACGTCAAATATATGTCAAATATTCCTTTGCCTGTGCTATGTGAGTGATTTTTCGAAAAATACAGCAAATATCAAACATAAGTTGCCCTTCCCTTTTATTATATCGCGGATCCTGTCTTCTGCAGAAGTAGCTCGCAGATTAAAAATATCACTCGTGCCTGACTGAGATGACCGCGAGTAGAGGTCTGAGATGCATTTCACTGGAATGGCTGGAATTCGTGCCAAGTCAAGCAAAAAAGTATTATATCCTCGAGCCCTGTAGGTTCTGCAACGACAGATGGGGAAATCGGCAGAAATCAGATTATGGAGGACAAAATACAGATTTATTCTCCTTTCTTCATCCCTTGAATTACAGAAAAAAAAGAAAAAATTGAGGGTGAGTTGTTTCCTTTTACAGATGAAACAAAATTGATGCAGATTCGACCTCTGGCTGAAAGTTATGATTTCATAATACTTCGTTAACATCGGCTTTTCTTTCCGGTTTTATTGTAAATTTCTTGAAGTGAATATGCTCGCCTTTGTTTATTATGTTGTTTATTTGTTTGTTTGTTTTTATTTATTTTTGTTTTCATCTCAGGAGTCATTGATGTAAGACAGGGCTTTAAAGATCTTACTGAGATTTCAGTTGACGGACCATTTATAATACTGAATGATCAGTGAGCGATGTGTGATAAAGATGAAATAACGTAAAGTTCAGAAAACAAAGGAAACTGAAGAGAAAAAAAAAGACCAAAACCGCATCATAAACGAAATAACAAAATCGTAACGTAAAAGAATGAAAAAACTTGCTCGAGTTGAATTCATCGTCTCTCTCTCGAAAGAAAAAAAAACGTCTGAGGAAAGGAAAAACCGGTTCATTTCACAGCAATCAACATTAGTCGCAGCCGAACGTCTTCCACTCGACTTAAGAACCGATACGTCAAGATCCCTCAGTCCATTTCCATCCATCATGACAGGTGGTTGATTTTTTCCCTCCCTCTCTTTCTTTCTTTTCTTAATATCGCAACGAACTCGCTCTTTTTATTCTCACGGCGATGCGGACGAAGTGAGAGAGAAATAACTGAGATCCATTTATTTATTCGCTCGGCAGACTTTCAGGTTGAATAACTAAAGTGCGTTTCTTCGCTCGGTCGGCGAATATTAAAGGGAATGACAGAACTAGACTTACTCATTCGCGTGGCAGACTTTCGGGGAAGCAACTGAAGTATTCACTCGCTCGGCGAATATTGGGATGAATAACAGAAATCGACTTATTTAGTCGCTCGGCAGACATTCATATAAATAAATGAAGTCCACTTCCTCCGCAAGCAGTCATGAGTCACTGAAATCCATTTGCTCGCTCGGTAAACGTTCACATTGATAAATGGAGTCCACTTACTCGGCGAATATTGATACTAATGTTCACTTATTTACTCTGAAATAACTGAAATCCACCTCCCGCTTAGCAAACAATAACCAATCCACGCTCTCGAATGTCCACTCATTTACTCTGAAATAACTGAAATCCACCTCCCGCTTAGCAAACAATAACAAATCCACTCGCTCGACGAACCATACGAAAGCCTCCTCCTCGCTCGACAAACTCTTGGGAACTCCCCTTAGCCGCTCCACCGCTTGTCTTGCTGCCGATCGCCGTATCCTTCCGAGCCATTTATCGAATTCGGTCCACTTTAAAGCGAAATCGATGATAACCGAGCGCGGGAGCATGACGTAGCCCACTTGTAAAGATGGCTGGGATTACACGAGGCAGTTGGAGGGTAATGCGGGAGGGAGCGCCCGTGGTCAGCCTTCTCGGGGATCAGAGGAGTCGGTCGGGGCGGCGGGGCTCATCGGAGCTGGGTTCGCTCGTGTAGGTATATGTAATATAATAGATGTAGACATATACATATACGTATACATACATACATACATACATATATATATATATATATATATATATATATATATATATATATGTATACATATATATGTATACATATATATGTATACATATGTATATATATATATATATATATATATATATATATATATATATATATATATATTATTATATATATGTATGTATATATATGTATGTATATATATATATATATATATATATATATATATATATATATATATAAATATCTGTGTGTGTGTGTATGAGTGTTAACTTTACCGAATAGCATATCACAATATTCTCGTTTTACAGCGTTTCGTAAATTATTTGCCAGCGCCCTGAAGGGAAAATCAGTACTGAATAATTAATAGATTTTGTTTAAAAGAAAATGTTTTATTTTTAGGAGAAAAGTATC
>NC_051386.1:50326695-50334195 GCF_015228065.2 Penaeus monodon | reverse complement strand
TGTAGCGTGTGTTTATAAGTTTTGCTCATGTTGGCCTGGCGCATTTGAAGTAAAATGCCACGTATTCGCCAATAAAACAGTTGACAAAACGAGTCACGGTAAAAATATCATTTGAACCTCTATTAGGAGGCTGTGGAAACTGTCACAACGTCAGAAACTGGCCAATCAGCTAATTATCCAACCATCAATCTATAGATCCATTCATCATTGTAAAAGTCTTACCTATTTTCTCGGAACTTCTGACCGACTTCACCTTACATACAGTGATTTTTCGCGCTCATTTTTACCCACAATGCAATTGTTCTTTGGAAGTTTAGAGATTGGTGTATTTTTAGTACATGGAATAAACTTCGGAACACAGAAAGAGAAAATAAAAGACATACAAAGTAGGCAAATGAAAGAAAAGTACACATGAACCCAGCCCAAAAAGAGAGGAAAGAGATCCGTGTGGGAAAATGGGAAACAGCGTAAAGGTAAGATAATTTAGGTAGGATAAAGAGGTGAGACTAAGACAACCTGAAAGTAGTGTAGAGTACTGCAGCAGTGTAGATGTAGACTGGATCAACAGGACAGATAAGTAAAAACCTGTATAATACACAATTTATTCTCTTAAAAGGACTGAAAACGAATATGGGAGAAACAGCCTCTCGCTTCTCGCAGGACTGATGTCTTAAGTCGAAAAAAAAATACTAGTGACGTCAGAGAAGCAAGCGGCATGATCCACCTGAAGCCAGTGAGAAATTTACAAAAATATTACCCTCGAAATTGATATCCACGGTCTGTAGAATTTCGTTTACCTCCGCACAAAGAAAGATCATAAATGATTCCCATTTTGTTTGTAAATTGTTCCTGCACACAAGACTATAAGCATTAACATGAATCGTCGTTACTCCAAACCTGTTACAGAAAACGGGGGGGGGAACAATATTTCCGTCTCATGTGTAATTTTACGGCTCTAGTGAACCCGCCGTTCTAGAATCATCTTTCAAAATTATGTAAATTACCTAATAAGCTTCCGACTGTGATTTGTAAGGGAGAGCGGGGGATAAAAAGGGAAGGAGGGATGGAGGACAAAAGGCTGAAATATAGGACTGAAGGAAGGAAGGATGTACAAAGATGTAAGAGAGAAGGAAGGTATTACATGGAGGAAAGGACGAAGGATACTCGGGGTTAGATAATATAGCATGTACGAGACGAAAAGAATTTTGAATATATGTGAGAAGATGAGTAAGAGAACATGAAGAAATTTATTAAAAGATGGAAGGAAAAAGATGAATGAAAAAAATAGAGTATAAGAGGAAGAGTTGTCTTCAAGGAAGTAGATGGAAGGTGGAAGATAATGAAAACGGATTAGTGAATCGAAGAAGGAAAAGCATAATTGAATTCAGGTATACAATGAGGGACGGGTAAAGACCATACGTTTGAACCTCTGCGTTACAAGTTCATTACAAGTGAAAAATTAGTCTACCTGGAACAGACCATGTGATATGGATATTAATATATAGGTATATAGATATATAAATCTTTATTTCTTCTCTCTCTCTCCTCCCTTACCGCCTTCCCTTCCTCTCTCCCACCCTCCCTTCCTCCCTCCCTCCCTCTCTTCCCCACCCTCCCACCTCCCCTCCCTCCCCCCACCCCTCCTCCCTTCCCTTCACTCCCAAGCACCTGACTCTTTCACCGCTCGCCCCTTTTCCCTCACGACGAAGAACAAGCAGCACGGGAAGCTGAGCAAAGCTTTCCGTCAAGCGACAAGTCAAGGGACGGGAGAGTCATTCACTGTGCCTTGCCTTGTTTCGACGATGGCTCTGGACTTCGGCCTTCAGGTGCTCCGCGAATTCGGGGAGACCCCGTTGTGGGTTGGCGGGGGATTGATTTTTTTTTTTTTTTTTTTTTTTTTTTTTTTTGTGAGTTTTTTATTTATTTTATTTCGTTTTTAGTTTTAGTTTTTTTTTTCTTTAGTGTTTTTTTATTGTTTATTTTGTTTTTTTTTTTTTTCTTCTCCTTCTTTTTCTTTAATGAGGGATAAGGGGAGGGTAGAGTGGGCGCAGGGGTGAGGGAGAGGGGGGTAGGGGATGGAAAAGGTAAGGGGATGGATAGGGTGAGGGTGGAGGAGAGAGGGAAGGGAAGGGCGGGAGAGAGAGAGAGAGAGAGGGGGGGAGAGACAGAGAGAGAGAGAGAGAGAGAGAGAGAAGAGAGAGAGAGAGAGAGAGGGGAGGGGGAGACAGAGAGAAAGAGAGAGAGAGAGAGAAGAGTGAGGATTTTAATCATAGTGATACCATTAAATTCTGTTCACAAATCTATTTGTTTTTATATTATTACTATTACAACCTCAGCATTACGAACGAACCCATCTATTTCATCAATTTCCCCCCCAAAAAAAAACAAATACACCAAATACATTTCCAAAAAAGGAACATCACCTCACATACCCTCACAAAGGACCCGGAAATATAATTCATATAAAAAAAATAATAATTTAAGTAAACTTTTTAAATAATCCCTCGAACAGCGAAGCCTCCGCGAAACTCTCTTGCTCCCTCGGCGCCAGAGCTCGGGTCTTGGGCGATCCCCTTCAAGACGCGCTCATTACAGTTACTATATGTACCCCTTTCCTGTTAATTATTCATTATTTTCATTATCTGTTGTATTTTTTATTTATTTATTTTTATTATTTCTTTAGTAGTAGTTATTTATTATAGTTCTTAGTTGCTTGTACTTTTTTTTTTTATACTTTTCTTTTTTCCTCATCATCATCGTCCTTTCCCCTCATTATTATTATTATTATTATTATTATTATTATTATTGTTATTATTATTATTTATTATTATTATTATTATTATTATTATTATTATTCTCTCCTTCTCTCTCTTCTCTCTCTCTCTCTCTCTCTCTCTCTCTCTCTCTCTCTCTCTCCTCTCCTCCCTCTCTCTCTCCTCCTCTCTCTCTCTCTCTCTCTCCTCCTCTCCCTCTCTCTCTCTCTCTCTCCTCTCTCTCTCTCTCCTCTCTCTCTCTCTCTCTCTCTCTCTTCTCTCTCTCCTCTCTCTCTCTCTCTCTCTCTCTCTCTCTCTCTCTCTCTTTCTCTCTCTCCTCTCTCTCCTCTCCCTCTCCTCCCTCCTCTCTCTCCCCTCTCCCACTCTCCTCTCCTCCCCTCCCCTCCCCTCACCTCACCTCACCTCACTCCCCTCCCCCCCTCTTCTCCTATCTCTCTCTTCTCCCACTCTCCTCTCTCTCTCCTCTCTCTCTCCTCCTCCTCTCCTCTCTCTCTCACTCTCTCTCCCTCTCTCTCTCTCCTTCCTCTCTCTCTCTCTCTCTCTCTCTCTCTCTCTCTCTCTCTTCTCTCTCTCTCTCTTTCTCTCCTCTCTCTCTCTCTTCTCTCTCTTCTCTCTCTCTCTCTCTTCTCTCTCTCTCTCTCTCTCTCTCTCTCTCTCTCTCTCTCTCTCTCTCTCTCTTCATGCGTTATCTGTCCTGCCTTCGTTCCCATTGTCGTCCTTGCGCCGAGGGTCGACAATGCCTCAATAGTGTGTAATTTGGCGAGATATTGGCCCTTACGTTTTCTCTTCATGTGACTTAGAGATAGCAGGAAATGTCTTATTTTGATTTTTTTTTTTTCGTTGAATCGCTTTCTTTATTATATTCTTCTCATTTGTTCTCTTCTCTTTTGTTTTCTTTTCTCTTTTCTTTGTTTCTCTTCGTTTATCCTGTCTTCTCTTCCTCTCTCTTTTCTCTCGCCCCTCCCCCTCCTCTCTCGCTTCTCCCTCCTCCCCTCTCCGTTTTTTTTTCTACATCTACCGTAATTATCTGCTTGTGTCAGTTTTACCTGTAATGTTACACTGTTTACTTTGGACTTCTCACTCAAAGCAGACGACAGCGCTATTTGACGTGAAGTTACGTTTTCTTTTGAGTAAAAATGGTTAGGGTTGATAAGCTAGTTTTCTTTTGAAGACAAACTTGATTACGGGAAACGGCGAAATGTTAGCTTAGAGGAATATAAACACCAGAGAAGAACTTGGAACAGGACGGAGGAGGAATCCTTAAACAAAGAAAACGGATATCCAGGGCTGACTGAAGCATTATTCTCGAAGAATCTTTTCTCTCTATTTCACACCTACGTATTTGTCTTGCCTGTGTATGTCAGGGGTGAAGGGCGACTGGGAATTGTGGAAAAAGATCAACGTATGTGTGGGTTGAACTGATAGGGTGAAAAAGAGTGGGAGAAGAGATACAAATCGGAGTTGTGTAAGGGAACACTGCTTGAACTTTCATATTAATGAACTGTGATCACCTGTTATCTTTTTTAATAAATGGTGAGTTAAACGGTAATCAGATATGTAGTAATATTATCATTCTGAGTGTTCAATCATTTTTCCCATCTCAAGCCCTTTAGTTTCATCAGTGCTTCGCTAGAATTTAGAACAAATATTTATTTCGATTAGCACATAAATCAGCTGTTTTCATGTGCGAGTAGGATGGAAGTAACAAAAATTTCCATATTTTCTTAGAAATTGCACTCTGATAAGGAATTCCCGAAAAGAAGGTGTGTTTGTGATGCAATATTTAAGAAATTAATCGAAGCGCAAAACGGGGTGAAAAAAATGCTAATTTGATTGAAATGTGATACGTATCGGCAATTTTGGCTCGGCATTTCCAATGAGAGTATGTCTTTTCAATGAGATATATTTGGAATAGGAACGGAAGACTTAAGCAGGCCTAAGAGATATCCAGACCAGATGAAAAAAGAAAATCATTACTTACATCGTTCATCATAGGGAGAGATAACGGGAGAAGAGAGAGAGAGAGAGAGAGAGAGAGAGAAGAGAGGTGTAGGAAAGGGCAGAGGGAGGGGAGGGGGGAGATAGACAGACATGCAGACAGACAGAGACACAAACCGAGTTGTATGTGTATATGCATATATTTATGTATTTATATTTATAAAAGTATAACGTTCTTCATAATGCATTTTTATAACTATATATGTTGTTTCTTTCATTACAGGTAAGGAGAAGGAGTCCGTTGATACAATGCCATAAGTAGGTTTAAAAATGGGTAAGTGCATTCTGTGAAAAGTTATATTTAGAAACTCTCCGTTGCTAATTTTAATTTTTGTCTTAAGTTCCCTGAACATTGAAAATTTTGTTATTTTATGCTCGACTTGTGAGACGGTCTGTGGCTGTCTATCCCTCTCCTTCTTCGCCCTCTCTCTTTTGCTCACTTTCTGTCTCTGCTTCTCTCTCTCTCTCTCTCTCTCTCTCTCTCTCTCTCTCTCTCTCTCTCTCTCCTCCCTCCCTCCCTCCCTCCCTCCCTCTCCTCCCCCTCCCCCTCCCCCTCTTTCTCCCTCCCTTCTTCCCTCCCTCTTTCCCTCCCTCCTCCTCTCCTCTCTCTCTCTCTCCCCTCTCCCCCCTCTCCCTCCCTCCCTCCCTACCTCCCTTCATTCTCCCTCCCTCCCTTTCCGCCTCCTTCATTTTCCCTTTACACCTGCAGCCTGTGCTGTGCCGTAAAGCTGATACCGGGATCCAATACCCTTTCATATTTCATGTCGTAATGTCTTAGATTCGATACTTACAGTTAATTAACATGGAAATTCACGGGGCTTATTGCAACCTTACACTAATTACTGGTGAATTAGGGTCGTTTGCCCGCCGGCGAATTTCATATAAGGGAGACGGGGGTGTTGGTTACGGGCGAGGCAAGGGGCGAGACTGATCATTATTCGCCTTTTTCCTTCTTCTTTCTCTTGGATGTATTTTATGTCTTTTGTTTAGATTTTTAAAATTAATATTGGATATTAATTTTTAGATTTGAAGTGTGTGTGTGTGTGTGTGTGTGTGTGTGTGTGTGTGTGTGTGTGTGTGTGTGTGCGCGCGCGCGCGTGTGTGTGTGTGTGTGCGCGCGCGTGTGTGTGCGTGTGTGTGTGTGTGAGTGTGGTGTGTGTGTGTGTGTGTGTGTGTGTGTGTGCGCGGCGCGCGTGTGTGTGTGTGTGGTGTGTGTGTGCGTGTGTGGTGTGTGTGTGTGTGTGTGTGTGTGTGTGTGTGTGTGTGTGTCTGTGTGTGTGTGTGAGAGAGAGAGAGAGAGAGAGAGAGAGAGAGAGAGAGAGAGAGAGAGAGAGAGAGAGAAAGAGAGAGAGAGAGTATGTGCATACATTCATTTAAGCTTATTTATCAATGTTATATTATTTTAACTTTCATTTATAACGTACTCATCAATATGATCACGGTTTTGCCCTACAATCATAATGAAGAGTGCATTAAAATGATCATATCGGTGAAGTTATAGTTAAAAGTTCAAACTAACAATACATGCAATAAACTAATTTTCGAGGCATTAGCCTGGAAACACCATTGGACGCGGATGCCTTCATATGTATGTAAAGTATGTATATCTTAATATACAACTTCATATAGAAGTCAGAGTGGTAGTTTTCGCATGGGTAACCACACAGCGAGATTGCTTAGGCGAACAAAAGGCGAGACAAGAGAGGGTGCCAAATAACACGAAGCCGAGCACCATTCAGTTGGAACCACGCGGGAATTGGCACCGCGAAGTACAGCCGCGACCGCGTGTTCCCAATCTAGTTGAGAAATGGACAGGCACGACGAGAACAGGAATGGGTTTGTTAACAGGTATCCTCGCGACGGAGATGGCGCCCGCCTGTGTGTTTCCTGAAATTAATCAGCCGCACAAATCAAGCCGCAAGAGTGATTGCGACGCCGACCGAGACCCGAGATGCTCGTGGAAAGTGCTGCTGCGTGGCGCGGTTTCCGGGCCTTGCGGGGAGATTTCTTCTTTTGATCTCGTTTCCGCACCCTCTCTCACTTTCGCATCTCCTCTCCCACTCTCTCAATCGCATAGCCTTTCTCCTTCTCCCTGATTGTTAGACTCTTCTCATTTCCACCCTCTCTCTCTCTCTCTCTCTCTCTCTCTCTCTCTCTCTCTCTCTCTCTCTCTCTCTCTCTCTCTCTCTCAATCTCTCGTTCTCTCTCGTTCTCTCTCGTTCTCACACTCTTCCATTTCCACAGCTCTCCCCTTTTCTCATTCTCACACCTCTCTCGTGTCTACACCCTCTCCCGTCTTTCTCCTCCTCATACCCTACTTCCCTCTCCCTTCCATCTCTCTCTTCCTTCCCTACCTACTTCTTTTATTGTTCTCCGTCCTCCCCCGGCCCACATGGAAACAGAGACGACAGCAAGCAGGGACGCAAAGTGTTCAAGCAGAAGCAGGCACGTTGTAGGCGACGGGACCAGCTAGGAGGGCGGGAGCAGTCGCCTTAGGTCGGTGTCTGTCTGAGGATGAAAAAGTACGGTAAAACTCTCTCTTTGTGTTGCAAGATACGTTTGGTAACAGTCCGAGTAATCGTGTCTGCGTGTACGTTGCTTCTTCCAGTTAAAAGACGGATCTGGATATGTTCATCCATCTCTCTCTCTCTCTCTCTTTTCTCTCCTCTCTCTCTCTCTCATTCGTCTTCTTCTCTCTTCTCTTTCTCTCTCTCTCTCTCTCTCTCTC
>NC_051386.1:50314195-50324195 GCF_015228065.2 Penaeus monodon | reverse complement strand
ATTATAATCATAGTCATATTCATTGTCATCACTATCGTTATTATCATTATTTTCCTCATTATCATCAAAGTATTTTTATAATCATTATCATCATCATTTCTATATCTTGATAGTCATCATCATCAACCATCTTTACCATTTCTATTGTCATCATGTAATTAGTTTCACTGTTTTCTGTTGTTTTCAATATTTCTATTAATCGTTATAATGTTTAAGTCTTCCTGTTATTATTATCATCATCATAACCATCACCAATACTCTCGTTATCATCATTAATAATCACTAATCGCCATAATCACCGTCATCACCATCATCATCACTGCAACCATCTTCATATAATTATCAGGGAACACTGATCATCATCAATTTTATCACAATCATTATCATCACTGATTGTCATTATTTTTTTTCAATTTTGTAAAAAATACCAGCCTTTGTTACCACCGCAGTTCCTATTGTTGTATTGTTGCAGTTATTATGACCCTTCTGTTCGAGCACTGTGCGTAAGTCTTTCATCCTGTTGGCGATCACGCTGCTCTTAGATTAAATCCCAGACTAATGTATAATAATTCCCTCACTGTACCTCACCATCCGTCATCATCAGCCTGACGTCACTGCCACAGCAAGATCAGGTCCCGTACGGCTCTCAGCCCACCGTGATTGCATTGCAGCATCTATTAAATTTGCATACATAACGGGAAAAAAACGTAACGTAAGAACTCTTAGCATGCGAGATTAAGTAAATCGGATTTTTTTTTTTTCAATGGTAATGAGTTGCCTCATCTCTATTTTTAGGGATGCGATCCTGCAGTTGCAAAGAGTTTGTTCGTGCTGCTGCAAGCGTTGAGGGGAAAAGGGACTTCCTGATTATATTACTTGTTGCATATAGCACGCCTACCTGTTGTGCAAAAAAAAAGTTATTACAGTCGCTCAAGTGTAGGTACAAGCTGAACAGGTGAATTACGCGAACGGCCTTGTTCTCTGACGAGCGCCGCGCGAGCTACAAATCCCGCTTGTCCACGTCCGGCCGCCGCAGGTGAGGCAGTGGGTCTTTCGTTTAGCCTTTCCTCCCTGCTGGGAAAGGAGGACAAGCGTCGGTGGCACTTTAATGGGCAAGGGTTGGGTTGGGAATAGATGGTATTCGGTCTCCCGGTGTATGGAGGCGGGTACTGGTATGAAGGTCAGGGTTGCCAGGTACAGAGAGAGAAGATTCCCGGTAGTCTTATTTTTCTTTTCTCTATTCGAAAAAGGAGTGTAGGAAAAAATGATGATAGAAATGTACGATTTACTCGGCGAGTCGAAAAGCATCCTGAAAACAGGGAGATAAACCTATGAAACAATTTTGAAAAAAAAAATGTAAATAAAAATCAACAACAAAAAGAAAATGCAAGAAGAGAGAGAGGGAAAAAAATAAATGACACACCAAAGTCACCCTTTCGAAACACGCCAGCGAAGGAAAGTGATGTCCCCGTGAACATACAGTCGCGTGTGTGCGTGTTCCTGTCAGGCCGTATCCTTCCCGCGGTAAAAGGTGGCCGGGCAGACTCTCCAGTTCAGCAGTTAGCGGGCCAGATGTTCAACTTTAACCCCCTCTGGCCATGGCCCTCCCACCCTCTCCCCTCTCCACCCCCTTCCCCCACCTCTCCACGCCTCCCCTCTCCACCCCCTTCCCCCACCTCTCCACGCCTCCCCTTGCCTCGCCTCTGTTCCCGCACGAGAGCCTTCCACCTCTCCCGGGGTCCCTGCCTCCCCCCCACCCCGCATGCGAAAATGCCGACACGTTAATGACGTTTTTTTTTTGTTTCTTTCTCCCGTTTAACCCCCCCCCCCTCTCACTCCCCCCCCCCCCCTCTCTCTCTCTCTCTCTCTCTCTCTCTCTCTCTCTCTCTCTCTCTCTCTCTCTCTCTCTCTCTCTCTCTCTCTCTCTCTCTCTCTGACTACCTCTATCTTTCTATCTATCTATATATCACGCTGTTTCTTATTTTTTATTCTTGCCCTAACCTTAATTTAAGTTTTTTACTTAGTAGAGAGAAAGAGAGAGAGAGAGAGAGAATGGAAAACAATTAAACAAAAAACAAATGAAGAGAGAAAGCTAGACAAACAGGCACAGTCAAACGGAGGCAGAAAAAACAACAAAGGAAATATAAAGAAAGCTTAACAAACATACACACAATAACACGGAGGCAGAAATATAAAGAAATGTTCCAAAAGAAAAGTGAAGAGAAAAGCCCAGATAAACAAACCGACACAAACGGTTACAGAAGTGAAAAAATGAGGGGAAGGAAATACAACACAGGTAGAAAAGAGGAAAAGCCATTATAATATATCCAGAGAGTTTAAGTGGACGGCTCGCGGTAAATGTCACGGTTCGCGCGGAATTACAACCGGAGTCGAAATTCCGAGCCAGAAACGGCCACTCCGAAGAGATATTAGCAGGTGGTGTTCAGGTGTGAATGAGGAGGGGGAGGGGGGGGGTCGGTAGAGTGGGAGGGGGAATGTGTGGAGGACGGGGCACGGGGGAGAGGGTAGAGGGTGTTGCCCGAGTTAGGATGGAGTGAGGGAGGGAGGGGGGTGGTGTGTGTGTGAGAGGGTGAGCCTAACGAGAGATGAGTTGGGAGTGTCTAGGAATTTCTGGTCGAAACAAAATGGCATAAATGGCTACTTTTCCACATTTTTTTTCTTCTTTTCTTATAATGAAATGGAAATATATTTGAGATACTTGCACACATACACACACAGAAGCACGTATATGTCATATATATTTAGTACATAAAATGAATACAGCATGCGACATTATCCACTCGCAGCTTACGTATATTTTATAATATCTATAATGATAGTGCTGTTGATGCATGCACGTTTAGGCAATGTTCCGTTTGCCTACTAAAATCAGACTGCAATTTATGGTATCAAACTCCCATGTAATTTACCGATAAAGTAGTTACAGTTTAATGAAAAGGCAGTTGACATCTAAGCAAAAAAAAAAAGAATAATAATGATAATAATAAATAAATAAATAAATAAATAAAATAAAATCCCTCCTACCTGAATATGTAACCGAATAGCCACCTTTATTAGTCGCAATAATTACAAGCTCAATCGACGTAATTAGAATAATGTGAAGGGAATAGGGGAGACGAAGATTGCAGCATTTGAGAAATTACGATAAGAATATTTGCAAACATGTTTCTTGATTGTTAGAATTAATTTCCACGGCTGTCCAAGTGATAATAATAATAATGATAATAATAATGATAATAATAAAAACGTTCTCTTATATGTGTTCTATGAGCTGAGAAATACAACACACACACACACACACACACACACACACACACACACACACACACACACACACACACACACACACACACACACCACACACACACACACCCCACCACCCCACACACACACAATAATACATAATATATAAATATACAATATATATATGTATATATATATATACATATATATATATTTTATATATATATATATATATACAATATGTCATGTATGTATATGCTATTTATGTATGTATATATATATGTAAGTGCGTGTGTGTATATATATATACACGTGTGCGTGAGTGCTTATTCCTATGCATAAGTACGCCAGAAACTCTGGAAACAGCACATGTTTTTCCGTGATGAATTGCGTTTTGTTTTACGGCCTTGCTCCTCCGACGCTATAAATTACGCAGAAAAAAGCAAGTGACACAATTGTTCCGCGGAGATTCACGAGCGGCGGATCTCAGTCCGTGGGCTTCCCGCGCAATCATCATGGCTCGCTTTCCCTTGCCCGGACAATAACTTATAAGTCATGGTTGTTCATGGACTGCTTTGGAAAGAACTCTCGCCTTTATGGGTTTTCTGTGATTGGCGGCCGCTGTCTGATGAAGGGATTGGGAAAAAAAGAAGACCTGGTTTCCTTTTTGTTGGTGTGTATTCTTAGTTTTTTTTCTCTTTTTTCTCCCCTTCTCTCTCTCTCTCTCTCTCTCTCTCTCTCATCTCTCTCTCTCTCTCTCTCTCTCTCTCTCTCTCCTCTCTCTCTCTCTCTCTCTCTCTCTCTCTCTCTCTCCCTCTCTCTCTCTCTCTCTCTCTCTCTCTCTCTCTCTCTCTCTCTCTCATACATATACCTATGCATGTGTGGTGTGTGTATATATGAATATGTATATATATATGTATATATATATACATATTTGTATATATATACACATACATACATACATACATATCCTTCAGACAAACATTCGATACACATCCAAAGCCCCCCCTCCCCGCCCTCCCCCCGAATCCCCGGTTTTTGCAGCTGCCACATCGAGCGCCTAACCCGCTCGTTTGACCAAATTGTCATTAGCAAACACTGAATCAGATTTACAAAACCGACATTTTTCCCTAACGGACTTGATCGCAGGTATTAATCACGTAGCTACAATTAACTGTTTTTTTTAATTTGCAAACAGATTGGTGTGTTGTATAAAGTGTTGTTTGCAATGATTGGTGATTATCGTGGTGCAAGAATTAGGGGATTACGTTTTGAATTTATTTTATAGCTATATTGGTGGTATTTCGCGTAGCTGCCTCTAGCGGTAATCTTAGACTGTTAATGTCCTCTCAGTTTTATTTGATATGTCGATTAGGTTTTTAAGTATTCATAGAGGATTCGAAGAAATTTTATGGAATGTTTATTGAAGTTCAGATGAGATTTCCTTGAATGAAGAGATGTGTAAATCATTTATATGTATCGTTTCACTAAGAACAATTTTTTTTTTTTATTCAGAGGTTTATATATAAGGATTATTTATAGATTATTTAGGAAAAATGTCATTGCTGGCATCAGCCCTACCCCCTCCCCTTTACGAAAAGTAAATCATGGAATTGTATGAAAATTCAATATTTCTCTTTTCTGAAATTCGAAACACTGTCCTTTGACCCGCCCCCTTCCAGATACCCCGCCCCCTTTCCAGATACCCCGCCCCCTCTATTCTTAGCAAAGTGACCTCCCCATCACCATTAAGTAGACAGCATTATGGACAAGCACCGTGTAAACTTACCACGCAACCGTCACACGTTGAAATATACGGGGCCGTTGTGACCAGAATGGAAGCCGGAAATAAATCCACTTAACCCTACCTCGCCCTGGCCCGCGGAGGCTCGCTATATTACATGGCTGAGAGGTTGACTGCTGCGGAGATCTGGCAACCATGAATTTTGATAGTTCGGGGGAACATGACGTGGATTTCAATTTTTTTTTATGATTTCTCTCTCTCTCTCTCTCTCTCTCTCTCTCTCTCTCTCTCTCTCTCTCTCTCTCTCTCTCTCTCTCTCTCTCTCTCTCTCTCTCTCTCTCTCTCTCCTCTCTCTCTCTCTCTCTCTCTCTCTCTCTCTCTCTCTCTCTCTCTCTCTCTCTCTCTCTCTCTCTCTCTCTCTCTCTCTCTCTCTCTCTCTAGCCTCCTGGCTAGTACAGTGGTAACGTGTCGGCCTCTCATCCGAGGGGTCGGCGGTTCGCGCCCCGCCCAGGCGCGAGAAGTTGCAACTGTCGCCCGGAGGTTACTGCTGTGGCTGGGCACCACGGCGGGCAAGGACTCGGTTCTGCCGAGTCAGCAGCAGCTCACACACGTGAGCAAAATCAAGCAGACAATATGTCACACCAAGAATATCCATTGTATCAAATGGAATCCAAACCAAACTCTCTCTCTCTCTCTCTCTCTCTCTCTCTCTCCTCTCTCTCTCTCTCTCTCTCTCTCTCTCTCTCTCTCTCTCTCTCTCTCTCTCTCTCTCTTTCTCCCTCTCTCTCTCTCTCGCTCTCTCTCTGTCTATCTATCTATTTATCTATCTATCTATCTCTTTTTCTCTCTGTGTCCGTGGAATTATTGCTTCATCCGAGTATGAGGTGAATAATTTAGGATAATAGGAGAGGAGGAAATGGATATTAGAAAGAAATGGAGAAGAAAAAAATAAATCGAATACCATATACTACTTGATTTAACCCATAACTACCGGGTGGTACAGATAAAGTGAATTTTCTGGAATCTGTACCAAGGGAATTCTGGAATTGAAAAGAGAATATGAACACTGATTTACGCTAAATAAGCACAGGATTTATCTCATTTTAGGTAAAGGCTGAAGTTCGATAGCTGTTGTGTAAAAAATGCAATTTTTTTATCGTCATTTTACCACAATGATGAGACGTGAGCTTGCCTTCAGAAAGAAGTTACAAGACAAGAATGATCAAATCTGAATACTAAAGCTGACCTGCTTACAGCTTCAAAGAGCCTCGGACAACGTACAAAATTTTAAGGCAGTCACTGTGCACACTCGATCACGTCATATATAAATAACTTAATGTAAAGTGTCTTTTAAATATGAATAATGTTATGTAGGGGCAATGTCTGTTGATATGTAAATAAAGTATGCTGTGTATAGTAAAGTCTGTTGTATATAAATTATTTCTGATATATATATATATATATATATATATATATATATATATATATATATATATAACACCACCACACACACACACACACACACACACACACACACACACACACACACACACACACACACACACACACACACACACACACACACACACACATGTGGGTGTATATATGTGTGTGTGTGTGTGTGTGTGTGTGTGTGTGTGTGTGTGTGTGTGGTGGGTGGGTGGGTGGGTGTATATAGATATCATAAATTTTACCCGACGAACGTGATTCCTGAAGTACAATATTTACTGTATCTATATCCTGTATGTATTCGCTATGCTGTATTTCATATAGTCTCTGACTTGCCATATGCAGGTGTGCGAAGATGGCAAAATGCCTTGAATGTCATCTTTACTAAGGTGCGCTCCGAGTTATCATCTAGAAAGGTGTCGGCAATGAGGCGCTTCTTGAGGTCGTTAGTGCACTGAAATGTTCGCCCTCGGGAGATGATTGTGATAACCGCGCGTCCTTTGTGTGTGTGTGTGTGTGTGTGTGTGTGTGTGTGTGTGTGTGTGTGTGTGTGAGTGAGAAAGAGAGAGAGAGAGTGAGAGAGAGAGAGAGAGAGAGAGAGAGAGATTTTTTCATTTGGATGGGAGGAGTCTCATTATTCGTGGATAAAAACGAGGATAGGTATGTTTTACATGCATTAGGTACGTAATTAATAAAAAATGTTAATTACACGATACACAGACATGGACTAAAACGTTCTAACATTTTTATGAGACTTATGATACGATTATGATTGCCATGCATTAGGTCGTGACTGGGAATACATACAAGCCCAAAGCGTGGAAATATGCAAAATATGTTCTCCATACATCACGCTTGCACTCGGCCCTTCACTCTTATGAGGGTGTAAAGCAGGGTCAGCGTGCAGTGACGGCCGCAGACACCAGATGTCCGCAGGTCGTAAAAGCCCAAGGATATTTCTCGCTCCTTCCGTCAGCTGGGATAAGTGAGCCATTGTCCCGAGCTCTCTGTGGATAACCTTATGTATTTCGTTTGCTTTATATGCGGCCTGGTGTGTTCATACATATTTCACATTTCGTTGTTGTTGTTTTTCATGTTATGTCGCTTCTTATAGTGCTGGTTGTACTGATTAAGTTGACTCGGCAAACATTTTATTTTTGTGAATTTCACAGATTAAGATTGTATTCCTCTAGGAGATAACGTTATTTACATTTCATTTCTTTTTTTCGTCTTTACAGGTAAGGACTTGACAACGACTACTGTTTCGTCAAAGCTGCCAGAGAAGGTAAACTTACCAACAAATATTTATTTTGCCAAAACGAGAGCAGAAGAAATGAAAAATTAAGAATGAGTGCAGTGATGACAATAGAATTAAAGGGTGGAAAGACACGGAGAAAATAAGTGCGAGGACAATGAATACTTAATGAATTTGAAGAACGGAAACTCGAGGAAATTAATTCTTTAATGATAAATGAGAATGGACATAAACACGGAGGCGGAGACTGTAAAATTGTACCTTGTATTGCGTTTTTTTGTACTTTCTTCTTCGAAAGGGGAAGAGGGTTTATGAAAAAAATGATAAAGCAACGAGGGTGTGGTTTCAGTGTCGGATCATGTGAGTGAATGAGATGCATAATGGGGGGATGAAAGAACTCACAGACAAGTATAAACGAATATAATTGTGTGTGTGTGTGTGTGTGTGTGTGTGTGTGTGGTGTGTGTGTGTGTGTGTGTGTGTGTGTGTGTGCACTGTTAATTGCGACAAATGGAGAGAAGTGCGCCATGAAGATATTAGTTCTCATTCACACTCCTCTCTCTCTCTCTCTCTCTCTCTCTCTCTCTCTCTCTCTCTCTCTCTCTCTCTCTCTCTCTCTCTCTCTCTCTCTCTCTCTCTCTCTCTCTCTCTCTATCTCTCTCTCTCTCTCTCTCTCTCTCTCTCTCTCTCTCTCTCTCTCTCTCTCTGTATGTGTGTACCTGTATGTGTGTACCTGTATGTGTGTACCTGTGTATGTGTGTGTCTGTGTGCACGTGTGTGTGTTCTCCGACTATGAATATATCATGAGAGAAAATAATGCACCAGCTGGCCGGGGGCGCGAGGGGACCGAAGGGGGGGGGGGGCGGAACGAGGTAGGGGCAGATAAGGTCTGAAAGGCAAAGACCTCGAGCTATTGTGGCCAAGGTAATGTGGAAGTGAGAGAGCGAGTGGGACGAGGAAATGATAGAAATAATAAAACGTGGCAGAAGGTATTCTGAAAGCTCTCTTTATGGAGGGTGAATGGCATGCTGCTTCGCCTCTTCTCTTCTACTTTCTTCTTATTTTCTATTCATTTTTTTTCTCTCTCTTTCTCTTTCTCTCTCTACTATATCTATCTGTCTCCGCGTTTTTGCCCCCCCCCTCTCTCTCTCTCTCTCTCTCTCTCTCTCTCTCTCTCTCTCTCTCTCTCTCTCTCTCTCTCTCTCTCTCTCTCTCTCTCTCTCTCTCTCTCTCTCTCTCTCTGCTGTCTCTCTCTCTCTCTCTCTCTCTCTCTCTCTCTCTCTCTCTCTCTCTCTCTCTCTCTCTCTCTCTCTCTCTCTCTCTCTCTTTCTCTTTTTCCGCATTCAAGAGTAAAGGGACAGATAGTATCTGCAAATATGCATGAAATATTTTGCATGATCGAATTTTGGTAGACTGATGGCTGCTTAACTGATGTCTATCATCGTTTCCTTGTAATATTGTTAGATTTACGTTTTTCAATTACATTTTATCTGTGTTTGTTGGTGTGGCCATTGCTGTTGTCGCTGATGCGACTTTGTTAAGTCATACCACAAAGTGATGATATAAATTCAGTGCCGTGTAGGAGTATGCATATGATATTTCTGTTCTGTAACTCACAGTGAAAGGGCCCCCTGTAATCCCCACAACCAAAGCCATTACCCCTACTAGACAACGCCCTCAGGCCTGTATAAACTTTAATCAAGTTTATCTCGCCCGAGGCCAACGCACCGTGGCGTATGAAGGGAAGAAGTATTCACCACTCTGCATGTAATTCGCCATTCGCCTTCACCGTCCCTTCCATCACCATCCCCTTCTCCACTATCTCCTCCATCACCATCCCCCCTCTTCACCATCTCCTCCATCACCAACCTCCTCTTCACCATCCCCCTCCTCACCATCCCCTCCATCACCATCCCCCTTCTTCAATATCCCCTCCATCACCATCCCCTCCATCACCGTCCGTTTCCCCCTCCGCGGCCGGGTAATCTTGCCTAGACGATACCTTGGCTCGGTTTCCCTTGGGGGCTCAGTCGTCTTCGGAAGCTTCTCGCGGGGTCGCTTGGGGCCTCGAGGAGTGTCCTGGAGTGTCCTGGAAGTGGACACAGGCGAGGTCATTCTCCCCCCCCCCTCCCTCCCCCCGACAACAAGGGAACTCACCGCCACCGATTAACTGTCGTCGGGGAATGTCAATAGTGATGATTGGTCGGGTACTGGGAGTTGACACACGTGCACCCGTTTTTCCTCACTTTAAAAAAAAGAAATGCGGGACATGTTTGCTTTTTCCTCGC
>NC_051386.1:50289195-50309195 GCF_015228065.2 Penaeus monodon | reverse complement strand
TCTCTCTCTCCTTCTCCTCTCTCTCTCCTCTCTCTCTTTATATATATATATATATATTAATATATATATTATTATATAAATTATAACTCATCACACACTCACACACACACACACACACCACACACACACACACACACACCCAACACACACACACACACAACACACACACACACACACACACACCCACACACACACACACACACAACAACACACACCACACACACAACAACACAACATACACACACAACACACACACACACAACACACAAACACACACACACACACAACAACACACACAGATATAACAATATAATATAATAATATATAATACCACCCTCACATACATACACACCATATATATACTATCTATTATATTATATATATATATAGTATAATAATATATATAATATAATATATAATATATATAATAACAACATAATAATATAAAATATATATACAATTTTATATAGATATGTATATAATTAAAATATATATATATAATATAATATTATAATATATAGTATATTATATATATATAATATATTATATATATATATATATATATATATAATATATATATATATATATATATATATATATATATATATATATATAGTGTGTGTGTGTGTGTAACGAGTCATTCCTACAGGCAACAGGTCGCACCCTTATGCTTGTATGTATGCATGAGAGAGAGAGAGAGAGAGAGAGAGAAAGAGAGAGAGAGAGAGAGAGAGAGAGAGAGAGAGAGAGAGAGAGAGAGAGAGAGAGAGAGAGAGAGAGAGAGATGAACCAGCTAATCAAACAGTACTCGCGAAAAGTTGAAGTATGTAAACTACATAAGCAACCATGCATTCACCATTTCGACTCTCGCTCACCAACTTTTCCCTCCACACACAACATACCCTCCCACGCCTCCTTCGCACAACGCATACCCCCCCCCCCACAACATACACTCAAATGTCTCATTCGCACAACGCATACCCCCCCCCCACAACATACACTCAAATGTCTCATTCGCACAACGCATATCCCCCCCCCCTACAACATACACTCAAATGTCTCCTTCGCACAGCGCATCTCCCCCCCCCACACACACACACAATATACCCTCCCACGCCTCCTTATTCGCACAACCCCCCCCCCCACACACACACACACAATATACCCTCCCACGCCTCCTTATTCGCACATTGCCTTTTCCCCCCACACACAACATGCCCTCCCACGCCTCCTTATTCACACAACGACTCCTCCCCACAGTCCACACAAAACATCAAAACACCCCCCAATATCAACCTGCAATGCAACCACTACACCCAGCCTTTACGTCTTCTCACACAACATGCTCCTAAGTCCCACACGTTCATCCAACATCTAGAAATATGACGGCGATGCTGGCAAAAGAAAACACGGCGTCCCCTGTTTGCAGATAAGCTCCACGTGCATTAGTGTGATGGCGTCTGGCCTGGCGAACAAACGAAGCAAGCTCGGTCACCCTTTCCCCTGCTGTTTGAGGGCCGACAGTTTTTCAAGGGTGGAGTTCGTATTTCCCTTGCGGTGGCCTTGAGGTTATTTCAAGGTCAGAGGTCTCCGGGTATGTACATTGTTTTCTGAGTCACTGGTGTTTATGAGGGCGAGAATGGTTTTCTGGTTTTAAGGGTGGGGTTTCTGTCATAGAAGTGGTCCGAGGGGATTAAAGGGTGCTGGATGAACACTTCTTTTTTTAACCCACCTGGAGCTCCGTCTTTTCAGTTTGTGTGTGTGTGTGTGTGTGTGTGTGTGTGTGTGTGTGTGTGTGTGTGTGTGTGCGCTTGTTTGTTTGTTTGTTTTAAGGTTTGACACGTCTTCTCGTTTTAAGGATGAATATTCTCAAGGTCATTTCGAAATACATCAAAGATCTCGCAGACTGGACACCTGGATGGACCACCTTCTTGCCCCCTCTCAAGCTTTTTCTCTCTTTTCTTTTCTTTAAGCTAGTATTCTTTTCATGCGAGGGCATCTACATCATTCGAGTTGATCAAAGGTCTCGGGATAAAGGCAGCGGAAAGGAACAATGGGGCCTTGGGAGCTTAGAAAAGGGAGGGATTAGTCTGCCATTGTTGCTTTGTTTTCCCTGCGTTTGAAAGATACAGTGGACGCAAAGGAGGATGTTTAGGATTATAGAAGAAAGGGTGGACAGTGATTATGAAGCAGAATGCACAGTAAGTCATAAGCAAGAATCATCATTCGCTCAGTAGTGAATGGTAACGATGCTAAATGATTGCATTATAATATACAATGGAAAGGTAATCGTAAAGGATTGACGATCCAATTAACGATAATCTTTATATGAAAGAAATAGAAATAATGAAAGGAAAACATAATGAATAGACAGCATTCACAAAAGGTTATTACTATGATTATTATTGTTGTTTTAGTATTACTGTTATTATTATTATTGTTATTGTTGTTATTATTATTATTATTATTATTATTATTATTATTATTATTATTATTATTATTGTTATTATTATTATTAAGTTATTAATGAAGACAGAATAATTGACGCTGAATTAGGGAACTAATTATAAAGAATAAAGTTACCTGCTAAGTGATAGCATTCTTGTTTTCATATCGAACCGTTCTTTTTTTGTTATTATTTCATTTGACCATTTATAATTCGCTATCGTTGTAGTTTAGATGAAAATTTGATTATACACGTTTCTCTTTCCTATCTCCTTTATTTCCCGTCGGTCACTCTAAGAATCCCGGATGACGAAAATGAAAAACAATTAAGAATTAAAAGGCACAAAGAAAACACGTACGAGGGAAGAATTAATCGTTCTAGAAAATCCGTGAATCTAAGGCATTCGGCGTTATTTTGCTGATAAGATAAGGTGATAAGCATGGCTGACCGCTGTTAATGACAATTTCGTACACCAGCGAACTCCACTGGACAAATTTTAAGACAAGGAGATAAGGAAAGACAATAAAAAAAGGCGATAAGAGAATACAAAAAAGATGAGAAGATAAGAAGTGGCGATAAAAATAGCGTTTAAATTTTTCATCCTCGGTGACCCCGCGAACAATTCCCTGCAACTGGAGGGCAGTTCGGCCGGTGTCATAGCACGCTAAATAATTTTCCCATTTTCTCGCGTTTTCCTTTTCGTCTTCTCTCTTTTGTTGTTGTTGTCGTTGTTTTTCTTTCTTTCTTTCTTTCTTTCTTTCTTTTTTCTTATTTCGGTGTTTTTTCTTAGTTTCCCTTTTCTTTGGATCTGTTGCTTGTTTCTTGTTTTTTTCCTTTTTTCCTTTTCTCTCCTTGGCTTTCTCCGTTTGCTTTATTGTCTTGTTTTTTGTATGTGCGTGCTTGGTTCTTTTTTTCTTTCTTCTTGGTACTCTGGCCTTTACTTTTCTTTTTTCTTTTTCGCTTTTTTTATCTCGCTGTTGTCGTTTCTGTTTCTCTCTTGTTTTTCATCCTCGAAGCCAAAGGCAAATGTTTACATTCTGAAATGAGGCCAGAAATGTGTTTAGGAAATGTTGAAAATGGAACGGTTTCAACATGATTGCAATTTATCGTTAGACATATGAACAAATTAGTAAGACAGCACGCGCATTTGTTAACCACTGTATTCACATTTGTATTTTTTTATCTTTCGTTCTGATGAAGGAGAACATTTGTAGACTTATGTGTGTTTGCGCGTGTTGTCACTATCATCACCTTCCCTATTCCTCTTCCGCTGCTAATTCGTCGCCTTTCTCATTGGCAATCTCTTCACTGATATCGTAACAAGAAAGTATCATACGCATATATATTTTTTTCCGCCAGTGGTCTCCCTCTCCGTGGCCGAGAGAAAGGCGAAAGGCAAAATTCGTATATTACTTCGTCCATCCGAATCTACTTCATCATGTAGAGTATGTCACCAGGGAGGGATGGGAGGAGGATCAGGGGAGAGAGAAAGGATGGAGGGTAGGGGGTGTGTGTTAAGGAGGATTGGGGGAGAGAGCAGGAAGGGGGGAGGTTGGGGGAGGGAAGAGGGTGAGGTAGGAATGGGTAATGGATGGAGGAGGAAGGTGGAAAAGAGAGGAGAGAGAAAGGAGACGATAAGCAAGGCTGGTAAATACAGGGTGTGGAGAAGTTTGCTAAGATAACAAGAGTTATGATAGGGATGGGGGGGGGGAGCAAAGAGGAGGAAGAAGGGGGAGGGGGGTGGAGGGGAAGAAAAATAGAGAAAGAGAGAGAGAGAGAGTAAGAGATAACAGAAGAAAAGAAAATGGATAATAACAAGAAAGATAGATCCCCTGCCGTGAAGTGAGAGGGCCGTTGAAACTCGCGCTATTCTGGGCCTTTACCCAGGGGGCAATAAGGGTGAAAGGCCATGCTCGCCTTTGGGCCGGGTTAACTTGCCTATGCACTGTTGAGTTGGTGTCGTGAGCTGATCAGGTCGTGCGTGGTGGTTTGGGGGGGGGAGGGGGTTGTTGTGGGTCTTGAACGGGAAGATGATTAGATTCCATAAAGCATTTTCCTATTTGATAAGAGGCTATTGGATATTCAGTATTCCCGTGATCCTATTGGCTCGTTGGAGGCAGTATTCAGGTATCTATCATTAAGGACAAACATGCGCGACGGGATTGAGGTATCGGAAAACCTTTGGAGGCGACCGATGATAGGCCTAATGGAGTGAAGCGAGCCTATGAAGAGACGTGTCCAGTTATGACGATGATAGTCCAGGATCCAGAGAGAGAAAGAGAAAGAGAGAGAAGAGAGAGGGAGAGAGGGAGGGAGGGCGGGAGGGAGGGAGGACGGGAGGGAGGGAGGACGGGAGGGAGGGAGGACGGGAGGAAGGGAGGACGGGAGGGAGGGAGGGCGGGAAGGAGGGAGAGAGAGAGAGAGAGAGAGAGAGAGAGAGAGAGAGAGAGAGAGAGAGAGAGAGAGAGAGAGAGAGAGAGAGAGAGGTGGGGGGAAAAAGGAAAGAGAGAAAGGGAGGGAGAAATGTTGAAAGAAAGACAAAGAGAGAAAGAGAAGAACAAACACAGAAAGCGAGAGAAAACGGAGACAGCGCGCAGTGACGCAGACTTAACGGTGATGATATTCGAATGCCATACCCCGAAATACACGTAAAGAATCCCAGGCGAATGGATAGGCACCATGAGGCCTCGGGGCAGTATAGAGGCGATATAGGCCCAGACGTGATATTAGGCTGTGGTCAATTTTCTCGGAGGAGGAAAGGGGGGCCTCACCTGCGCTGCGTGTGTCATCGGGAACCGTTTTATCCCATGATATTATTGGATACTTGAGATCAGTTTTGGGCGCCATCCCTATTGATTTTCATGGAAGGCGAGAATAAAGAAGGAGGGAAGGGGATGGAACGATAGGAGGATTACAGTTGGAGGGAAGAAGAAAAGAGGAAATCGAGCCGGAACAAGCAAAAATGGTGTAGCCGTGAGATGAAGAATGAAATGACAAAAGGAAAATGCCAGTTTAAAAACAAACAAGCAAAAAAAAGATCACCATAAGTTTAAAAGTGAATATAGAATCGAAGAGAAGTAGACAGACAGGAAAAATACAAGAGAAAAGAGAGAAGAAGAGGCAGGACTGAGACGTGACGGCACCAGTCGCTGATGCAATAACAGAGCCTGATCGGTGGGACTGACGGCGTCATTGAGCCCGTCCGAAATTCAGTGGGATCCGAAGCTGAATTGGGTGATTCTGAAACGAACGAAATCTCTGTGAGCAAGGAGGGACAAGGGGGAGAAGGGAGGGTGGGGAAGGGAAGGAAGGGGAGAAGAGAGTAGAGGGAAGGGGGGAAGAGAGTAGAGGGACGGGGAGGAAGAGATGGGGAGGGGGAGAGAATGAGGAGGTCGAGAGGAGTTGAAGCAAGAGGGAAGAGAAATTGGTAAGGGTGGAGAAGATATTAAGAGTGGAGAGAATGAAGAGGTAAAAAAGGGATGGCGCGAGGAAGAGAAAAGGATAGGGAGTGGGGAAAAGATGAGGCAAGAGAAAGGGGAGAGTAAGAAATGAGGCGGGAGAGGGGAGGAAACGAAGAGTTTGAGGAGAGATTAGAGACAGAAGCAGCAGACAGAGGTATGTAGAAAGAAGAGGGGAGAAAAGAGATAGCATGGAAAGAGGCGAGAAAGACAGGGGAGAAGAGGGTTCTAAAAGAAAGGATAGTTTTTGTGAGCAGGAAATTTGCAGAGGTTGATGAAGACGATGATGGCGAGACTGAAGGTTCAAGCGGGATCGTAGACTAAAGCAGAGGTAACAGTAAATGTTTCCCTTGAGGGCGTGGAGCCTGGAAGGTGGAAGAGATGGGGAAGATAAAGGTGTGGAGTGGCGTGTGGAAGAAAAGTGATGTGGTGCGCAGAGAGGAATGAATTGCGGGACAAGGATGAAGTGCAGACGGAGTGGAAGGCCGAAGGGGTGGAGATGAAGTGGACTCTGGTAACAGGCAACACCGATGAAGTGGAATGTGTACTGCTGACGCCAGAATGAGAGGCGTGAAATGAGGCTATATTAAGGGAACTTTTTTCGAAAAGGCGACGAAACGGAAGAGGAGAGCAGACGGCAGAGCCGGCCAATGATGAAGAGGCCCCGTTGGAGTAGAACGGGAAGGGGAGGGGATTCCATGCAACTTCCTCATGACTGTGCAATGGAGGGGACAAAGGGAGAGAGGCTTTGCAATAAAAGTTTCTTTGGAACTTTCACAATTCAAATGCAAATGGAAGAAGTTGCAATAGTGCAGGAATTCATTTCTTTGCATAGCGGAATCCCCACTAGGTCGTGGTTGCACAAAGTGTCGACAGGGGGGATGGGGCGGGTTGCTGCTTTGAAAAGATTGCAGGGACATCGCTGTCATGCAAAGATTGCAAATAGTTGTGTAATGGGGGAGCTGGTGTGGGTAAAACAAGCTGAAGTTTTTATCACTATTACAAACAAGTACTTTTTATCTTAATTTATCTCCATGCAGGTATTTTCTTCTCCTCCTCCCTCTCCTCCTAATCCCCTTTCTCCTTCTTCTTCTTCCTTCCTATCCATTTTTTCCACCCTCCACCTTCTCTATTCCTCACATTTCTCTCATTTCTCCGTATTTTTTTCTTTTTTTTTTCTCCTTCCCCGTTTTTCTCCTGCCATTCATGCCTTTCCTTCAAACCTTTTTTCCATCTTACTCTTTTCTTCCTCTCATTTTCCTTCACGCTTCCATCTTCCTAATCTTTCTTCGGCTCCTAGTATGTCCAGAGCAGCAGTACCCTTCCAACTCAGTTCACAAATATAATTTTCCCCTCACTTTCCCCTCATTTCCCCCTAATTCCCCCGTGTCCTGCAATGATTTTCCCCTAATTTTCCCATCACCCTCTCCCCCGTGTCCTGCAGTGATTCCCGCTTTCTATCCTAACTTCCTATCTATCCCCAAGGAAACTTCTTTTAGCTAACTTCTTTTGTTAGTTTCATGAGGGGTATCGGCGCTGACCCCGTAATGACGAATTTCCTCCTTATCTTGTAAAGTTTTGGCGGCCGAGACCTCGATTGACCTTTCCCGTGTTTTGCTGTGAATTTGTCTGGTTGTTGGTTTATGAGATGTTACGGAAATCATTAGGGAAAAAAATACCATTTCCCTCAGAGATTACAGTTTCTTCTTCGTGTTTTCGTTATTTATGGAAACATAGCTTTGAAGAATCTTGGAAAGTTTACTCCTCTGATTTCCATATATTATCCTCCAACGCTATGATAATCAAGGTAGATCCATTTTGTATGGGGTTCGCCACATAAGAAAAAAAATTCACGCTCGTTTAAAGGAGTTTTGAGGAGTTTATTTTTTCCACCAGAATAGCCCCAGGGGCCTCTTTGAGCATAAGTTTCACAGAGGAATAAAATGGATTGGATTCCTTGGTTTCGAACTTCTGTACTTTAAAAGTATAAATCCCACCCCTGCCTGTCGGACCTGTACCCTATAGAACCAAATACTATAATTTGTATAGAATATTTGATATTATTTTCTTCTTTATTGGTGTCTTTATTAATGAAACCGAGGTGATTCTGATTTACTTTCGTTCACAGTAATTTAGGAAAACAAATATAAGAAATACGAGACGTGACGTCAAATAAATCAAAACAGGATAAAAAAAATCGCTATTGCAGTTTCAACAAACGGGTTTCAGGCAGACGAAATTGCGAAATTAATTAAAACTTTATCGTTGGGAAGCGCAGCCGTTTGTGAGGAGACCCAAGGTGCGTCTCCTCTCTCGCTTTCTCTTCGCTTTCTCCACCTTGCGTGTCTCTCCTCCCAGTCAGCTTTTACTATCTTCTAGCTTCATCTCCCTGCAACATCTTCACCCTGCCACCTCGTCTCCAGGAACCTCTTCACACCCTGCCACCTCATCCCCTGCAGCCTCTGTAACCTATCAACCCCATCTCCCAGCCTGCCTTTTCCCCCTGCCAACTCGCCCTTCCCTGCTTCCCTCTCTTTTTGCATATTCCGCGCGTTGGACTTTTATGCCATGTGTTACTTCGCTCGCTGCCGGAAGTAAAAGGGAAAGAGAGAACAGAAGAAGGGAAAGGGGGATGGAAGAGGAGGAAATGAGAGAAGGGGTAAAAAGATAAGGGCCGAAAAAACAGACAGGCAGACAGACAGACGGACAGACATACAGACAGACAGCAGACAGGCGGACAGACAGACAGACAGCAGATGGGCGGACAGACAGACAGACAGACAGACAGACAGTAGACAGGCGGTCAGACAGACAGACACAGACAGACAGGCAAGCAGGCAGACACACACACACACACACACACACACACACACACACACACACACACACACACACACAGCAGACAGGTGGACAGACAGACAGCAGACAGACAGACAGACAGACACAGACAGCAGACAGACAGACACAGACGGCAGACAGACAGACATTGACAGTAGACAGACAGACAGAGAGACAGACACAGACAGCAGAAATGCGGACAAACAGACAGCAGACAGGCAGACAGACAGATAGAGGCAGAGAAGGCGGGAGTGTGAAACTTGCAAAAGTAGTGTGCGTGTGAAAGGGAGAAAGAAAGAAAAAAAAAACAAGCTATGAGGAGATAATGAGTGAGGTAGTGAGTTTTTTTTCCAACTCTTTTTCCTTTTTCCTCCCCTCCTCCTTCTCTTCCTTTTCCTCTTCCTTTTCTTCTTCCTTTTCTTTTTCCTTTTCCTTTTCTTTTTCCTCCTCCTCCTCTCCTCCTCCTCCTCCTCCTCCACCTCCACCTCTCCTCCTCCTCTTCTCCTCCTCCTCTTCTTCTTCTCCTCCTCTTCCTCTCTTCCTTCTCTTCCTCCTCCTCCTCCTCCTCTCCTCCTCCTCCTCCTTCTATTCCGATTTCTGTGTGCTAGTTTCCTTTGCTTTCTGTCTCTCTTCCCGCATTCTTCACAGTTTTCTTCCCCTCATTGCATTCTGCACATTTCTCTCTCCTTTTGTGCATTACACTTTTTTTCTTATGTCTTTTGTTTCTTTTTTGTCACTGTGCATTCCATTCACTTTTCTCTCCCTTTAGGTATAAATTTTCTCTTCCCTCGTGCACTGTATACATTTTTCCTCCATCCTCATTCTGCACGCACTCATTATTTTTTTTCATTATTTTCTTAATTGTATAGAATACTTGTAACTGTCACTTTAATTCTCCGTCTCCGTCTCCCTCTCCCTTCCTCCTTCCGTTTCCCTCTCTTTCCCTTCCCCCTTCCGTTTCCCTCTCCCTCTCCGTTTCCCTCTCCCTCTCCCTTTCCCACTCCCTCTCCCTTTCCCTCTTTATTTATCTATCTATCTCTCTATCTAAATATATTTTTTCTCTCTGTGTCCCTATCTCCTCCTCCTGTTTCTCTCCCTCCCTCCCTCTCTCCTCTCTTCATTACGTATCTATTTTCTTCCCTACCCTATTTTCGGACGGCCTCGGACAAAACTAAAAGCTTTGTTCATATTAACGTCGAGAAGTTTAGCATCTCAAGCGAACTTCTTTTCGTCTCGTCCTCTCCGTCAAATAACCTAACAGGACCTCGTCACCAAGTGCTTCTCTCTGGGAAAATTATTGAAGTTCGTTGTTTGTGTATTATTTTATTGCCACTTTTTTATCAGGTTTCTTTTTCTCTGGCTTTTATTGCTGCAGGGAGAGGGGGCTTGGGAGAGGGAGGAGGGGTGAGAGGGGGGATGGGGGGCTAAATGAAATTGCATTTTTCGTCTTTATCACTACTGTGTTGATTAGTTGTTCTTTATCTCCAGTATTTCGTGATAAAATATTTCCCCTTTCCTGAGTAAGTGACTCCTCATTATGATAATTTTCCATTGTGCGGTTACTTCAGTTTTCTCCCCTCTGTTATTCGCGTCCCCATTTCTTTACCCTCGTTTCTATTTTCGTCTTATTAATTCTTTATAACCCTCCCCATCAGCCTCTTCTTATCCTCTTATCTCCTCTCTCTTGTCTCTCCGCCCCCTCTTTCCTTTCTCTTTTCCCTCACCCTTCGAATCTATTTATTTCGCCAGCGCTATTTTCCCCATACCCCGCCCTTCCCCTCTCCCCTACAGACTTATTTAGATTTCCTCCTCCTCCTCCTCCTCCTCCTCCTCCTCCTCCTCCTCCTCCTTTTCCTCTTCCTTTTCCTCCCTCTCCTCCTGCTCCTCCTCCTCCTCCTCCTCCTCCTCTTCCTCCTCCTCCTCGTGCTCCTCCTCTTCGTGTTCCTCCTCCTCGTGCTCCTCCTCCTCGTACTCCCCCTGTCCCCCCCCTCCTCCTCCTCCTCCTCTTTTAGCCCCCACCCCTTTCGCTCTATAGGTTTCCCTTTCATTCACTCCGAACGAATATCCATAAGGATCACGGGAGTACCTGGGCCTTATCCCAAGCAAGATCCACGGAGGTAAGCCAGCAAGAGGATGTTGGATTAGGCGTTGTTGTGGTGTCTCTTTTACTCCCAAGAGAGGGAGAGGGAGAGGAAGAGAGGGAGAGAGAGAGAGAGGAAGGGAGGGAGGGACAGATAGGCAGGCAAGCAGGCAGGCAGGCAGGCAGGCAGGCAGGCAGGCAGGCAGGCAGGCAGGCAGGCAGGCAGGCAGACATACAGACAGACGGACAGACAGACAGACAGACAGACAGACAGACAGACAGACAGACAGACAGACAGACAGAGACAGAAAATACAGAGAGTAAGAGAAAGAGTTGACAGGCACATAGATAGTCAAACAGATGATTTGTTTTTCGTCCACAACTTCATAATAGCAATTCAAATCTTGTAGTAAACAGCGACCTACTACACACCCACACCTCCTATAAGTATCATAGCACGCTAACATCATGATGCCGTCCTAAGCACAGCTATGTGACAACCACGCGACTTTTATTAATTAAATTTCGTCATCATAACAGCGCAACTTAGGAGACCGTTTCAGCGGGCTACGTTATGTACACGTTCGCCGGCGGCCGCTAAAGAGGATTTGGGCGGAACGTTTACCGTGGGTGAGATCAGATCCTCCTCAGTCAACACTCGCGACGTCGAGCCAATTCTCCGAACGTGATGCGGCGTGAGAGGTAGGGTGGGTTAGGGTGGCTGGGGCGGAAGACGAGCGTGGGAAGGGGTGCGGAAGGGTGACAGGGGCGGAAGACGACCGTGGGGAAGGGTGCGGAAGGGTGACAGGGGCGGAATACGATTGCGAGAAAAGGTGCAAGAGGGTGAGAGAAGCGGAAGACCACCGTGGGTAAGGGTGCAAGAGGGTGGCCGGGTTGGAAGACGACTGCGAGAGAGGGTGCGAGAGGATGAAAGGGGCGGGTGATGACCGTGGGGAAGGGTGAGGTGGAGCGAGAAGGTTATTACGTCCAACCTTCCTGCAATCCCATCTCCAACCCACCCCTTTTTTTATGCCGTCCTCCGGAGGGACTTTCTTGCAAGATATGTTAAAAAATGGCTTTTCAAAATAATTTATGGGTTAGGGTGAGACGCAGTATCATGCCGCGAGGGAGCCGGTTAAGGAGAGACAAGGACAGTCGAGCACAGTGTTGGCAGTCGAGCACGGATCTCGGCGACTCGACCCGGCTTTAAGGATCTGCCGACGCTGTTCGTGGTGCTTCCAACGTTGCAGGAATCTCCAATCTGCCAATCCACTCTCCGAGATCGTGAACAGATTCCCCTTGCCTGTCAGTGTCTCTTTTTTCAGATGACTGTCTCTTGGTTAAGTCCATGAGATATAAGAAATAAAGAAAAAAAATGTTTGTATGCCCTTAAAAGGGTACCGCAGCCTTACTTTCTTACATATAAGGTGACGGGATCAAGTTATATAGTTTTTTTATTTGATTCAATTTTCCTTTTTTACGAGAACGTCGTATCCAGACTATCTTAACTACATCACTGTTTGTTTTTATGTAGAAATAGTTCAAGTAAATGCTTTCTATAGTAAAACAGTATAGAGACGAAAATCAAAATTTTAATATATTCCGATGCATGTGATGCAGTTACATTTCAAGTAGTGTAACCATTTTCATATGACTTTTTTTTATATAGCTTAGAGCAGTATTCCAAAGACCTGTCAGAGAATTTTTTTTCTATAAGCAATTATGTGTTGGTGAACATTGTAATAAATCATGAGTTAAGTACAAATAAAGCAATATTCTTTTGTAGTTACTCTTATTAGCTCTCTCTCTTTTGCTCCTTTTGAAGTCTGACGTATTAGAAAAAAATATGGTTGATGACATAGGTTGATTTTTTTTGCCATTTTTTCTCTCTCTCATATTTTGTTGCCGTTCACTAAGGTCAAGTTGTGGTTTACTGAAGATTACGTGCCGTTGACTGTCGTTGTTATTGTTTCCGTCCTTTTTTCTTTTTGTGGTGATATTGAGAATCCGAATTCCTTTAGGTGTGTTTCCCCGACATTTTTTTTTTACCTGCCCATGGCTGTCAGGTTACGAATGCTACAGTATAGTGGCATATGTCATTCTTGTTTTTTCCTTCTTTTAGCGTCCGTAACATCTTTAGGGGAGTAGACGTCATATCCAGTCTCATGTTTTCTGTATAACATGACATTCGCATTTTTGACATGAACTGACCATGGTGAATAAGTAAATAAATACGACTGAGTATATAACATCCTCCACAAGGCAGGAGCAGCCTAGGAGAGGACGTTATATAATCGATCACATTAATTTTTTTATTTATCAGTTTGTTTAATTAATTATTTATTTATGAGTTTCTTGGTTTCTTGGTTTTGTCACCAGAATTATTGGAAAAGTTAAGATGGATTGCGACGAAAATTTCTGTCGGTTGCCCATACTACGTGATAGAATATTTTATATTTCAATGGTGATTTTAAGAGTACGATATTGCAGGAGACTAATGTTTGGTGATGAGTGGGGGGATTAAGGGTAGCTGAGGGTAGATTAAGGGAGATTTCGGTGGTAGAACAAAGTAGAGAGATGAGTGTAGATTAAAACTAATGATTCTAATCGCATCTATCATAAAATTTTATATTCAGTAGATATCGTTGGAGTGTTTTGGTCTTACCTGGAAGGGTTTACGAACGTGTCCTTACTGGGAATAATGAACATTTGCAGGAGGCAGGACGGATGTACTATTTTGATATACATTTTTCTTTTCAAACTGTGATGGACGTGGGTTATTATTGTTATTACCTTTATCATTATTATTTTTTTATTATTATTATTATTGTTGTTGTTGTTATTACTATTATTGTTGTTGTTATTGTTATTATTGTTTTTTTTATCATTATGATCATATTTTTATTATTAACTGATCACTAGAATATATAATTATTACAATACATTATCATTAATTTCATAGTCTCGTGATAAGGATCAGTATGTGAGTAGATTATTGGAGGTAACTGAGACTGATAAGGATAGATAATATAATATTTCAGGAGCAGAATGTGTAGACTTGTTAAACAGAGGGACGAGGATCGATTAAAACTGATAACAAAGACTTGCGCCCTCTGAGTGCTTTCGAGTTGCAGATATGCAGTTGCAGCCTATAGTGATTTAGGTTTTTGATAAGCTGTGGATAATTTATCTATGCTTGATATCCCTCATCACCTTGTTTCGATATTCATCAGATGCGACACTCAGTAACGTTCTCCGTAACTAGTTTGAGAATTGAGTGTTTTTACAGGCACCTGATGTAAAAAGCTTTTGTAGGGCAGTATAAGTGTATAAGCATGTGTGTGTGTGTGTGTGTGTGTGTGTGTGTGTGTGTTTCTTTGTATATTTGTGTCAGCCTGTACATCCTTGTGTCCGTTTACTTTATGTACACTATGAAAGTTATTATATAGCGTACAATCGTAGTTTCGGACGGCACGCAGCTGACATGCGTTCTCGTGGTTATTGGGTACATGAGAGTGCGAATGTGACGTCACTTGTTACTTATAGATGAGTGGATTATATTTGGGACGTCGATGAGAGGAAACACTGAGTTTGGAATGCACGTGAAAGATAAGTAAATAAATAAAATGAAAAATAAAATAGGTCTGTAAATAGTTCCAGGTACAGCGTATGGTAAGGGTGAAACGTGCGGTAACGCTGGTAATAAATTTAGGACTGTATAGTGATGGAAGTTCGTTGATTTAGATCGTCATACCGATTTATTTTGGTGATTATGGCAACGGTGTTCTGATAAATACAGTGATTGTAAGGGTGTACAGAGTGACAGAGATGTTATTCTTTTATCACAACTTTATGGTAATGAGAGTTATACCGGCGGTTACAAGAGCGGAAAGTTTCACATCGTGTCATCGTCCGAAATGACCTGCATAGCAATTATGGTGTTGCTGTGCATGATTATGACGCATTGCAATCTATCGGGCAGTGACCACGAGTCGCCCTGTGAGCATTAAGGGATGCCTACAGACACAAACACACATACGCACGAACACGCATGTGCACAGATGCACGCACAAACTCCCTCACAGTCCCTCTGGGTCGGTAATCAATACACTAGAGCCCTGCCGGCACCAGCCGTGGTGGGGGCTTGGGAGAGGAAGGGGAGGAGGAGAAGGATGGGGAAGAGGAAGGGGAAGAGGAGGAGAAGGATGGGGAAGAGGAAGGGGGAGAGAGGAGAAGGATGGGGAAGAGGAAGGGGGAGGAGGAGAAGGATGGGGGGAGGGAAGGGGAGGGAGGAGAAGGATGGGGGGAGGGAAGGGGGAAGGAGAAGGATGGGGAAGAGGAAGGGGAGGAGGAGGAGAAGGATGGGGGGAGAGAAGGAGGAGGAGAAGGATGGGGGAAGAGGAAGGGGAGGAGGAGAGAGGATAGGGATGGGGAAGGGAGGAGAGGAGAAGGATGGGAGAGGAAGGGAGGAGGAGAGAGGATGGGAAGAGAAGGGGGGAGGAGAAGGATTGGGATAGAGGAAGGGGAGGGGGAGGAGGAGGATGGGGAAGAGGAAGAAAAGGAAGAGAAGGAGAAGGGAAAAGGAAGAGGAGATGGATTAGGAAGAGGTGGAGGAGAAAGATAGATCAGAGGAAGAGGTGAAGGAGAAAGATAGATTAGAGGAAGAGGTGGAGGAGAAGAAAAAGGATGGGGATGATGAAAAGGAGAAGGAGGAGGAGGAAGTGAGAGGTGGTGAATTAGAAGAGAAGGAGGGGAAGAAGAAGAATTGGGAGGAGAAAGAAATGGTGAAGAATGATTGGGAAAACGAAAGAAAGGAAGAAGAGGAGAAGATGGATGTGGAAGAAGAGTTGGAGGAAAAGCAAAAAAGTAATGACAAGGAAGAGAAAAGAGTGAAGGAAGATAGAAAGAAAATATGAAGGAGAGAGGGAAGAGAATGGAAATGGGCAAAGAATAGGGAAGAAGAAATAGACATAAATGGAACAAGATATGTAAGTTGAAGAGAATAAGTGCATGTATTAGATAAAAAAGAAAAGAAAATACGGTTTTGAAGTGAGAGAAAAGATAAAGAACTACGATTTGAAAGGCGAAGTTTATAAAGGGAATAAAAGAGAAAAACATTATTTTTTTCACGATAGAAGATAATGGCAAAAAATAACATAAAACATAATTATAATTTGTATATGACTCAGATCAATCTAGATGGACATTTGCATAATGGCGAAAAATGGAAAGACATACAAATATATATTTTAGAATGTAGGCAAATTGCAGAGGTTGCTAATTAACGATAAAAGAGATTTTTATACCATATTTCTTTGTATAAAGGAAGGGGGAGATATTTTCGTTCGTAGGGAATGGTTCTTTGATGTCTTATAAGAACGGAAAATACCATAATTCTTTTAAATATTTTTCCCCCTAGAGGTTATTGACGTAAATATAAGATTTCTTCTCGTTATCTCTTTTTTCGTTGGCGAAATGTGTTTGCTTCCGATATCTTTGCAGCCTTTCAGTTTATTTTCCAGCGAGGAGCTTTTATTCGTGTATCAGTAGATGTTCTAGCTATGTCTTTGATTGTAGAAAATGCGAAGGGAGAAAGAGAAGGAGAGAGAGAGAGAGAGAGAGAGAGAGAGAGAGAGAGAGAGAGAGAGAGAGAGAGAGAGAGAGAGAGAGAGAGAGAGAGAGAGAGAGAAGAGAGAAAGCTATATCATTGTGTGTGTATGGGTGTATGTATGTATGTATGTATCTATGTGTGCATAATCGAGTTTACTTGTGAACCGTACGTGCACGAATATATATGTGTGGGTGGGTGTGAGTGTGTGCACGTGTAAGACTGCATACGTGTACCAAAAACGTTGAGCAAGGAATGGGAGATATACGGATAGATTCTAGGGAGAAATATGGCCCTCTTCTAAGGGTGCCGGGTCAGTAACGGTCAAATCGAGGTGAACGACAAATGGCCTCAATATGTCTTTAAATCTCCGATGGATTTTACCCCGAAAAAGAAATAGATATGATATAGTAGATAAAATAAGGTGTAATAAATGAAATAAAACGCTGCAAACATATATGTAAGTATAGATAAAACGTGTGATAATAAGAGATAAACAGATTAGTCTGGAAGTACTTAAATACACCTGTTACAAAATTATTTAACTGCGTACTCGACGAGGTGAACTTGACAATAGATGAAATGAACTAACCTGAGCTGGCGGGTTGCCAAGGAAGCGAGCATCAACATGCGGGATCTAATTCTCTTCTGCGAACCTATTAGCTTATAATGAGTCGGTTATGCTAAGGGTGTTGCGCCCTCGCCCCTTGCCAGTGTGTCGTCTCTCCTTCTCGGGTTCGTGGAGTTTATTAGTATTATTATCTAGACTTTGTAGTCATTTTCGCTGTTTTATTATTACCGTCATTTTCGTATTCTTAATCTTTATATTTTTCATCGCCACCATCATGTTTGTTGTCGCTGTTGTTTTTGTTGTCATATTTCTCAGGGCTCTAGTTCCCTTGTTTTGTATCGTCTGATTGTTTGCATTTTTTTTTCTCTCTTTCTTTCTTTCTTTCTTCACTTTCTCTTCCGCTGCTTCGCCCCTCCCCTTTTTCTTTTTTCTACCAGCCACGTTCTAGGAAGGGTTGGGGGAACGCACCTCTGTTTTATATTCGTAGAATTCCTAAAACTATCGAGAAGAAAAGGCAAGTGCGATACGCATTCAGTTTGGTCGTTTGAAAGGAAATTTCTTTGAAATCAGTTCTTTCATCATTTCGGTTTTACTGAATCTAAAGAGTAGTTAAAGGTTGTTTTATGTACCAGTTTCCTGTTTTGGATATCAGTTGTTGCTAATGATAGTGTTTATTGTCGAGGGTTCTGTGGTTATCTTCATGTATGGTTAAGCATGTTATGTGGCCTGTTGGTGATGGGTACGCAGTATGTAGGTCTGTGTTTTCTAATTGTACTTCATATTACCAAGTGATTTATTTCTGTGTCATTTTAGGCTTGAGCATCAAACAGAATGACCACACGTTCCTTAATAATACGAAACATGTTTTTTCTTACGTTGACCTGTATCAGGGGAACGAAGGCAAGTTTATGTAACGAAAAGAAGCAGTCATTTGGAACAGATGATACCCCTGACGTTGTTACTGATGCGTCAGGGACCGTCAGCAAACCGAAGAACGACCGCGGCTGCTGACACGTAATCCAAGAATATGTGTTAACACTCTCCGGCAACGAACAAGGGCCGCTCCCTCTCCCGACGCAGGCAAGCACGGAAACACGCGAACTAGGGAACAATCGAAGTGAAGTTGGAGAGGGGAGGGGAAGGGGAGAACCGCCATGACACTTGCGGAGACGGTTATTTTCGTAGAGTTCGGAAATGGGTGAACGGGAGAAAGGAAAAGGAAAATATGCAGTCTGGGAAAAAAATGGAGTTTGGAGATAGGTGAGGGGAAGAAATGAAAAATAATAAAAGAGATAAGTGAGGGGAAGAAATTATTTGTAAAATATACGGTGTGAGAAAAAATAGGGTTCTGAAATGATTCGGTTGATGTAAAGGGGAAAAATGAGTAGTAAGGCACACGGCCTGACAGAAATGAGTAGCAAAGAATACTTAACTAGGGCGAACCTTTAACTGTTATTTATTACGAGCTTAATCTCGAAAGTAACAAGCTTGTGTTATAAATTATTATAAATAGTGTACAATGTTGCCCTGAAACAAGTGAACGGAGTTTGTAGAAATAAACATAGCACGCATAACTTATAACCTCCAGATTTTATTTAATATTAAGCAGTATAGTAATCTTTTATGAGCAACAACCCGAGAGAGAGAAATGTGCTTTCGTAATTTCAACGCAGGACTACGCCATTTAATTATTAGTCAAAGGAATCGCCTGATTGGGATGATTAATTTAAAGCGCATCAAACAAATTGAAGGTGTTTGCTTAAAATGTAGCATACCCGAGGCATACAGCGGTCTTTATGATGTAATTTTAGGTTACCTTAATTTGTTAAAGTTGGAGGAACATGTACAGAAGGTCAAAGTAACGTTGGTTGTGAAAAAATTACTGCAGCAGCACGGAGTTTCAGATATATATATTCAGACCTGAAAATCGAAAGTGGAACAAAATGAAGGAAAGTTTGAAATGCAAAAATACAAAACACCCGGAATAATGAAGGAAACAAGAAAACCGTGAGGTTTCGAGCCAAACTACACGCTTCATTAGACTGTGTGTTGTTCATTTATTACCGACTGTTACATTTCATCTTTATACGAACGTCGCTGCGTGTGCGTTGGTCTTCGCCAAAGGAAAAACAAAATAGTCACCGCGTTTAAGCTGGCCCGAATCTCAGTAGTAATGTGTAGTAGTCTAGCCAGCTGGGAAGATCGCTCGTCCCATCTGCCAGTCATTCAATCAGTCATGAAAATGAGCAATCGCTGCGTAATGCATTTAAAAAAGATTAAGTTGTCAACCAGCTACAAAATATGCCTGTTGATAAGTTCAAGTGAGGATTACGTTTGGCGTCGTCATATGCCCTTTAAGAATATGCCAGTCTATAAGAAGTGGGATAACATTAGAGAGGCTTCTAACCTACTCTGCACCAGTCGATTGCAAACGCAGGGAAAGTTAAATAACATTAAATTCTGACAAACTCAAGTTCTGGAGAATAGTAAAAAGCAAAATCGTCTATCATCGAGAACAGTCACGCAAGATTGGGAATAACTTTAACGATAACGGCCAACGTATTGGCGGAGTTGGGCTTTGAGCGCTGTGGTATTCTAGGAGGTCGAGTTGCGGGCGAGGAGGGGAGAGCGGGAGGAAGAGGGAAGAGGAAAAGAGGAAGAGAGGAAAAAGAAGGAAGGAGAGGAGGATGAGAAGAGGAAGAAGAAGAAGAAGGAAAAGAAGAAGAAGATGAAGAGGAAGAAAGAGAAGAAAAAGAAGATGGGGAGGAGAAGTAGGTGTCCGCGCTCCAGGAAGTCGGGAAATGGAAAGGAAGGAAGCGGCTGGACATCATGCCAGGTGCCGGAAGCGGAGGGAGAAGGAAGGGCCGGATGAAGAGGAGAAGAGGGAGAGGGGGAGTAAAAGGGGAAGAGAAGGGTTGAAAGAGAAAAAAAAGGAGATGGCAAATAAGAGAAGAGAAAGGGTTGAAGAAGAAAAGTGAGAGGGAAGGAGAGAGGAGAGA
>NC_051386.1:50274195-50281695 GCF_015228065.2 Penaeus monodon | reverse complement strand
GCAGACTGGTGATAAGCCAAAATGGGCGAGCTCTCCACATTGTGTCTCAGCACCAGTTCCTTGACTCTCCAGAGTGGTTTGGTGTATCTACAGATGAGTTCTTCCAGGTTGGTTGTCTTTGAAAGTAAATAAATGTTTTCATTATATGCTTATACTCTTACCTCTCTTTTTGTTATTCCATCCATCATTCGTCTATATATCATAATTAACAGTCAGTCTGTCTAGCAGTTTCTTGATTTCACAAATATCTCTGTTTGTTTCTCAGTTAGACTCATAATATTATTCTTAAAAGAAGCCAAAATTTTATTTCAGTATATAGAGCTTTATTTTTTTTAAAGGTAAGGAAGTTGCATAAATAGCTTGTTTTGTGCACCCCCAAAAATATGTATTATTTTTTGCATCATCAAGAACTGAAAAGCTTAATTAGATAAAGCCAGTTACTAGTTCTGAGGTTTTTCTGTTCAGTCAATGATTATGATGGATAGGTATAACTATGAAGCATACTAAATATACAAGTGCAAATATGTTCACCATAATTCTCCTGTTTTTCAACACTCATCCTTTCTTTCCTCCTTTTAAAAATGCAAAAGTTATTGTCAACCTAAACTGTTTACTTCTAATACAATATGCTAATCCAATTTATTCCTTCAGGTCTCAGCAACAGCCATAGAAGATTCTCGAGTGTTGATCTGGCATCGTGACAAACTCAAGCTCACAATTATGGGTGACCAGTTTCTTCAAGCAGTGTTTGACCACATTTTAGGCAGAGATGTCGTAAAGAAGCTTATGCAGGTAATGAATTTTTTATGGGAATTTATGAACACTGTTCTGAAGTTTTGTATTAATATTTTCTTATCTTGTTTCATTATTTTAGCTTATTGCAAATCAACTGGCTTTTGTGGGTTATTCAGTTTAAAAGGATCATATTTAACTGCACATAAAAGTTTCATAACTAAAGAAAAATAACAATGGCATCTTACCAAAATTACTTATTAATCCTAGAAAAATCTGAATTTAAGAAAAATAAATGTTGATTCAAGAAAATTATTTAATTCAACAAATTGATTACCACATATATTAAGAGAACATTGAGAATGTTACTGGTTAAATACAAAGTATATAACATGGGTGAGGAACAGTTATTATTCACTCCACATATTTTACTATATCTTTGGTTCTGTATGAAATATTAAGATTTCAGTAAGTTTTGTTCTCTAAACATAGGTAGTCTCCAAATTAGTCTTTTACTATATTTTCTTTCTTTCTTTTTCTTTTTTTTGTAATATAAAATCACTTTTTCAAGGTATGACTGCACATAGCTTTGTTATGGTTTATTTTATGCAGCACACTCTTATAAACAAAAATTATATTCAAAATAGAAAATAGGGAAAAATCATGTCCATAAGAAAGGTGAAAAAGTTTGACAGATTGATTGTATTGATAGAAAAGAAAATGCAAATTCATTGCATTACTTTTGAACATAATTTCAAAGTACAGTAAATAGAGCATACAGCCAAAAAAAAATTGTATTTCCCATTAAATTACGTACAGTAAGTACACACTGAGAGAGAATCAGCTAATGGTACGAGAAGTATAAATATTATGAAAAAATAAAAAGACTAATGATAAATTAATAAAATAACATCCAAACAGTAAGTATGTCCTAATATGAAATGCTTGCCACCTACTCGAAGCTGCCATTATCATGTAAGTAAATTTAGAGACGATTTTGATGTGATTTGATGGATGCAGATGTCAGAGCACATTTTGCCATAGATAGTCAGTATTTCATTGTAAATGAAGATTTTTTAAATTTTTTAATGTATTTTTATTATTATCTTATGACCTCAATCTAACTTTTAACATTTCTTTTTTTTTGTAAATTTTGTATTATTTTTTTGTATTTATGATTTTTTTCACTCTCTCTATCTTTTAATTCTATCATTTTGTGAATGTTGAAATATTATTTTACATTTTTCATATTTTTTTCTTTTTTAGAAAGCAAAATTTTGAGCATACTGTTTTTGATAGAGATACTACAGTCATGATTTTTTTTCAAATAGTTGATAAAACCTGATATGATTCCATATGGTAGCCTCATGTAGAGGACTTTATATATTGCCTAAATGTTATATTTCTTTCATATCTCCACTCACTCTCAAAGGAATGGTTTTCTTCACATTTGAATAAATCACTTTCCATAGATAATTTTACCATGAAATGCATTTATGTGCTAATATATGTAGTCAGATTTTTTTATGCAGTTTATACTTACTATGATCTTTTCTTTCTTATAAACATAAGGAAGACTATACTTATTAACTTCCTTTATTTACTTTGGATATTTTCTGAATTTATTAATCAGATGGTCTGTCTTATAGTTAATCTTGACTGTTGTTGTCTAAGGAATTTGTTACAGATGTGGATTATATGGGTTTAAATTATGAATTCACGTTGCCAGGGCTGGTTAGTTCCATAGGCTATTGTCCTTTACATTGATTATATATCACTGTCTATAGATTGTTATTTTTCTATGGGAGGAAACATATATTTTTATATCTTTCAGAAAAAAAGCTATGTAGCTTTTTTTTACACAGTTATTTGCCTTGATTTTTTTTCTCAATTGATTACTATTACGTTATTATCTTTTAACATGTTTTTGGTGCAATGTTTTTTGACATCAACTACTTGCTCCAGGCACTGTTTAGCAACCTTAACAAAAGAAATATATATATTTACAGACCTTTTCTTATGATGTGACATTGGTAAAATAGATCTTGCTAGAATTCATCTATATAATTTTAGATAAAGAATTATCTCTCAAATTAACCTCCTTGGGACAGATAACACTAAATGATAGTCACAAGTAATTGTCAATTGATATTTTAATCTCAATTTATTGTTTCAAAGATGCATTGTTTATAATCTTGTTTGTTACCAGGCTTCAGTACCCATTTCTTTATTCATGTTCTCTGTGCCTGATAAAAGTGTTGAATATAAAAAATATTTTTTTTGGATATGTGCATAAGTATTATGGTATCAGAGAAATATATATTACATAGCCTATATGGAAATTTAATTTGTGATATTTGGAATTTTTGTACTTAGCAATTTTTGGGGAAATGATCCCAAAGGGGTTAATTATAGTTTCTATCTTAATAGATTTAAGATGACCAATTACAAAAGAAATTATTGTACATGGCTCCTTTTAGAGTTGATAATTAATCATAGTTCAGTTGGTTTAAGGTATTTCCTCTCCAAAATTTACAGAAAATGCTAATGTCTTTTACCTGATTCATTTGCAAAAGTTATGAATACCTTTATAATAGCCTAAAAGGAGCCACCATACCCATGTAAGACACAGGGAAAGATTTTCTTACCAAACCTTTACCAATACCCGCAGATTGCAGAGTTTAGAAGAGTAAGTTTGCATCAGAACCTGTGGTGCAATTTGTCCTCTCCTCTTGTTCCTGTATTCTTCTGTTAAACAAGTTTAAGTTAACAGTAGTATCAATGCCACTTCCCTTTTTTATCCTTATTTTCATTTTGATATTGCACTGTTCTTTTTTGTGTCTTTAATCTGTTACTTTTGCTTTAAATTTTTTGTTTTATTTGTATTTTTCCTTACTTTTTCTAATTTTGTTTAATTGGTTGTCGACTTTCATATAAGGATGTGTCCTCCCAAATCAAAAACCAACCTTGTAAATCAATAGAAAAAAATTAAATTCTATCATATGTTTGAGTGTTCCAGATTGACAGTCCTGACTATTATTTGATTTTTATAATATACTCTTTTTGACTTTTTAGTGATAACTATCAGAAAACACATAGCCCCCTAAACATAGTGCTTATTATGTTCCATATGACTGCAAGGTAATTAGTCTGACAAAAGAACAAATCTGGAAAAAGTTGTTCTAATCTTTTACATCTGTAAAAGGAATAATTTTTTAGATCTTTGTGAGTATTTTGAAAATTTTCTAGATATAACTGGTTTGTTTAAATATTTCATGTTTTGGGAGATACATCTGTAAAAAATATCTTTATATGTATTTTTCTTATCATAGTTTATAAAAAAAATGTTAACTTTTCAGTTTCAGAAAGTACACTCTGTGTTTAATTGTGTTGGTGTTATTTTCATTTTTTTCTAGCTTTTCCTCTTTATTTAAACATTTCCCAACTTTAGTTGTGACAAATGATCTTTCCCCTCTTAGTTCCTGTTGCTTTTTTTTAACCATAGTTTGACCACATCATGTCTGTGTTGTTACCATACCATAGTACAGTATGTAGTAAGTTTTGCCCTAGAGTATCTGGAATGTCCACTGGATTGAGGTGTCCTGACTTGTCTCTCTGGCTGATGTCAGTGTTTGCAACAGAGAGTTACTCTACAGCTCAAACATACCTCATTACTGCACGAGAGTTTAGGATGCCTTTTGGTCCGAGTCTGGTTATGCGCGTCTTAGGGATTTTCTTATTTAGCCATGTCCTGTTCTGTTTCTAGCCTTTTTTTTTCTTTTCCTTATTTCAATACCGTGTTGTCTTGCTATCCTTTAAGGCAGGATACTCAGTTGATGGTGATGTAGCTGTGAAGCTCTTGTTTTATAGGAATCTTTTTTTTCCCAAGCAGTGTGATGTTAGCTCATCATGCATGAAAACTTAAAAATGAGATCAGAGATTGCATTTTGCCAAAGGAGGAGCATGAAGTGACTATGGTTGAGGGAGCATCTATAGCTACCCTCTCCACCATCTTAGTTTTCTTTCCCGAGTCATGCAATTTGTGTTTCATGAGAATGAAGTGGTGTCAGGAAGTTTTATTGTGGTCTGTGATTTGGTGATTAAAAAATTATTAATTTTTTTTAATTTCATAGTGGAAGGTTTGAATTTTGTGAATGCTGGTTTGAATAAAAGATTCCTGTCTATAGCTGAGTAATCATATATGTAAATTTTGGAATGGTTAGTAGAACTCAGATTTTTAAAAGTTAGACATAATGGACTACTATATAAGACATTTTCATACAAAAACTTTTAGTAGACTGCATGGAAGCTGTATAAGATTTATTGATTTCTATTTTAAAAATCAGTTTACAGTTAGTAGAGGAAACATTATAAATGATATAGAAGTTAACAATGCTCTAATTGATTTATTGGTTTATTGGTTTATTCAGTTGGTTGTAATATTGTCTTATTAGTAGGTACGATTTTTTATTGACTTTAAGCAAATTGATAGGCTTTTATCACTTATTTTTTATGAGAATTATCTGAGTGTAATGTTCATCTCTATGAGGGTTATTTTTTGTAACTATTAAATTCATACAACAAAATCTTTGCTAAGGTTTAGCAATATACTAGTAGAAATAGTTCAGGGAAATGGGACATGATCTCATTGCACTGAAAATATTATTGTACATTTCACACCTGCTAAGATTTTTCAGGATTCATTTCTACAATGAAAGTAGTTTCTTGGAAATGGGACATAACTTTGCTAAAATTTTCTTAAAACATATGATTCTATATTTTCCATCTGTCAAACATATTTCAGGATTATTTGAGGGGTTCTCAGCTTCTTTTTTTATTCATAATTGATAGTTTTTGAATAGTAGTTTAACATTGATAAAGAAGACCTTACCTTATTAATATTACCTGGGATTCCTCTGCTTCTTAGAGCAGTATCAGGATTTCAATTATTATTGTAGTCACATTTTGTATTACCTACAAATGTGACTGTTCACATCATAGTGATTGTTAATTGGATATAATAAAACAGTTTTTACTGAAAATATAGGAAAAATAATGGATAGGTCTGTTTTACCTAAAAAGTAAATGTTAGTTGCTATTTAGTGTAAACTGTATATAAACATATTTTTCTATACCAGCAATCTAGGTGTGAAAAAGAATGTGTACTCCATGTGCCAAAAAATGATAGAAGTAAAATTAAACTTATTCATGATTCCCTTTTTTAACCAATCATTCATTGGAAGTTTTTAATCTATTTCCTAGTCAGAGTATATAAAAACGATTCATAGAAAATTGTGCAAAGGAATTTGTTATATTTCTAAGCTGATTTGAAAAAATACAGTATATTTATTGCTTAGCATTTCCATTCTGTTTTGGAGAACGTCATAATTTTTCCAAATTATGTTATTGGGATATCGATGTAACATTATTGAAGTACAACATCCTTTGATAATTATTTGCAGGTATGATTCTGACACTGACCAGAAGAGATTATTTGATCAGTTACTACATTTGTACTTTTTCTGTACATTTCTGTTAATATCACTGCACTGCTGACCATTTTTTTCTCTTCTTGATATCATGTATCAGGTCTTATGAAATTAAAAAAAATCATAATAGTAGGATAAGTCAGTTAAAAGTTAAAGGAAAATTAACTTCCTCAAAGTTGAAATTATATTTTTAGATCTCATAAATTTTCTTCTTTGGACAGAGGTATCTCTCATTTTACTTTGTATCTGAAATTGAGCAAAAAAAGATAGTATACCATATCATTGTATGGGCAAAGCATTTTTTATTGCTGTTTTTATTATTTAGATTTATTTTCTATAGGATTTACCTGCATTAATTCTGAATTTCATAATTTTCCTAATTTGTGAATAGTTTTGGAACTGAAAAAAAAAAAAACATTGTAAAGCCCTCTTAATTATATATTTTGTAATTTTACTTTGCTGATGAATATATATATATATATATATATATATATATATATATATATATATATATATATATATATATATATATATATATATATGCTAGTAAAAAAAAATACAAATTTTCAGTACTAATACTATTGATTTAGATAAAGTTTGTTCTCTGTGTTAACTCTATTTGCTTATAGCAGTAATAAAAAAAACATTATTTATAGTTAATATGAAGCCCCAAAACTTAGTCAGAATAACATTGTGATCATTAATATTTTTCATCTAAATTTTGCTTTGAATTCACTAGAAATGCATTTCCTTGGTCCTAGTATTATTCTTTTTTTACATTTAACCAAAGAAGATTGAATCACTTAGGTGTATCAACACTTAAAACTGTAGTTCATTAATTTCAATCATAAGTGTTGATATGCCCAAAGGTGACCTGGATAGCACAAAATTACATTTGTGCTCAAGATTTTTAACAATCCAAGATCATCAGTGCTTTTAGTTATTATTATCCTTAATTTTACTCAAGAGATTGTGTGATACAGGATATTCTTAAACTGTATATTGTTGAGTAAAAGAAAGAGTAGGCTGTACCTGCATACGTTTTTAGCATTTCAGGGTCAGTCTACTTATTTGTTAGTATTTTAAATTTTACCAGAAAGACAGGTAGTACATCATATCCTCAAATATTGTATTTTTTGCATAAAAGATAACAAGCCCCTATGATGTTGCACCTATTTTTGCTACAGTGATTGACAAAGTTATTTACAGGCTAGAGGTAAATGTTATAGTGTAATTTGAAGATAAAATGTATCCTCTGATAAATGTATGACATTTATTT
>NC_051386.1:50266695-50269195 GCF_015228065.2 Penaeus monodon | reverse complement strand
ACAAGTCAGGTGATATCAGTTTTTAGACTATAGAAACATTTTGTGAAACCCACCTTCAGACTTCCCTCCTCAACGTACTGTAGTTACAGTAAGAGAAATTATATTGATAATGAACTTGAATGATGTAGTTTCTGTACATATTTTTGCTTGGTTTGCACTCTCCACACTTTTGAATATGTTTCTCCTCTGAGTCCAAAAGAATTTAAAAAATATTGGGAAGTGAGCATTATTTTTCTGAAGTTGAGAGGTGACTCAGAGGAAATGACATTTTCATACACAGATATTAGCTGGGCAAGCCTATTGAAATCTAGTATTTAGGTTTTAGGTAACAGTATTAGGTAAGCAACTGTTTAATGAAGGTAGAAAGTTATGATAATAATTCCTTTGAAATTAGTTCAGTACTTGATAATGGTTTTAAAGCATTGTATCAGTACTTTAAGTTATTTATTTTGAAATTGTACTAAAACTTCAATTTGTGTACCACAATGCACAATCATGGACTCTATTCCTCATGTGTAATGGTTATTTCAGCTTTTATGTTTTATACATTATCATATAAATGTCAGGCAACATTAGACAGCCTGATGCAACAACTTCCAAAGGTACTGTAAAAGTTGACAGTGCTGAATCTGCTGTTTATACTGTAACTTGTCCTCTTCAAACTTTCCACTTCTCTGTCCTGTAGCCTATGAATATCCCTCTAACTCCTCTTGGTTGTACATGCACTTGTTTGGTTCCCTGAATGTATTTTTTTTTTTTTTTGCAATTTGTGTTATGGATGTGTAGTGTGATCTAGCAGTTATTAGCGGAAACGAATGTCTGATTACCCAACACAGCCACAAATGTAGGTAGAATTTGTTGAAACTATCAGTGAATATCTGACACAGCCTAGTAGTTTTATAAGTTAATCAATTGATTTACTGTGCATAGTATGTTTTCATTCTAAATCAATTGATGTGGTTTCAGAAATGAAGTGAAGTTACATTGTAATTCTAAACCTGTATTCAGCTAAGATAGAAAAAAAAAAAAATGAAAAGACCTGACTCCAAAGATGTTCGAAGAAACGTGACCTGACCTCACCTTGTTGGTCCCCAGGTCAACGAGAGTTTGTCAGGGATGAGCAATGGCCACTGCGTTGCCAACCTGGCCGATGACAGCGAGACTAAGCCGTTGCTGGTGGTCAAGAAGGGGGAGGAGTCGGGGAGCATTACAGCAATTATCAACCGTCAGTTACAGGGTAGGGACACTAATGTTTTCCGCGTCAGGGGCGTTCAAAGACTGTTGAGTGCTGTTACCATTAATGGATCCATCAACTGTCTTGCCTCAGTCAGCGTGGCATGTCGGTGAACATAACACATGCACATACAGTATATTGTAGGTATATTAAAAGTAGGTTCCCTTTGGTCTTGCATTTTGTTTCTCCCCGTTTAGTTATAACTTTGTTTCAGATATATTTATAAATAAATATTTTTTTATGTACTGTGAAGTACATCCTGTTTTTTTCTTCTTTTTTCTCTTTTTTTTCCTTTTTTAAAGAAAATGGAAGATCCCTCAATTAGAAAGATCAATTCTTGTTATTTTCTTAATCACAGATTGGTAACAATCATTAAAGATAACATTTTAAAGGTAGCAATAAATGTTTTGTACTCTATGACATAATGTATTCAACAGAGTTACCAATATAATGGTACTGTCCTTTCCTCTGTATACAGTGCTAAGGATAATATCACTAAAATTTTATTTTATCATTTAAATCTTCAAAAGAATATGATTAACAATATAGTTACATTCTGTTAACATAACATAGTACACTTGGTAGCCTAGTGTTCATATTTATTGTTATCCCTGTATTTTTGTTTACTTCATATACATTTTTAAACTTTAGAATATCTATGTTTGCATTGATTTCCAAAAAGTAAAGCTTGATCTTGTACTTTTTTTTTACTACATAAACATTTTCTTTTTTAACTCCCACAATGAAATGGAATTCAGTTAGCATTCCTCCAGCACCCTGCTTGAATTGTAGAGCAGATGATTAACTTAGAGTTCACCAAAGCAATCCATTGGGGTTCCCATGCACTGAATCAGTTGCTTAAGAGTCACTTATTACATATTTGTTGCTTTGCTTCATTAGTGCACACATTTTAAATTGTTTTTATGGTTTTGTTGTTTGTTCTTTATTTGAGAATTTTTATCAATCAGACTTTGGTCATGTCCAGTTTTGATTTTTCATGAGTTACTCTACTGTTTCTACTAACTTTTTCTACCTCTTTCAGTCATACATCAGTTTTGATAAACTATCTCTGCTTCTTGCACTTGCAGCGAATTAAAGGAACACTAAATCCACCTCTACTTCACACTTTTAACTTCAAGTGTTCTCCCTCCAATGCTTAACTCAGACTATCCTGGTATCACAACCCAAGCTGAACTTCCTCTGTATATATTACACTTCAAAGAAAGGTCCTTTATCCACCAAGCCATAGCATTATTCATGAGGATA
>NC_051386.1:50251695-50261695 GCF_015228065.2 Penaeus monodon | reverse complement strand
AAAAGTAAAGATATGATTTTTCTATAACTTCTTTTTTCAATTGTTTACTTGATTATCATGAAAAACCTACATTCTTTTATTTTTCTAATGCTATTTTTCATAAAGAACTATGCATATGTACATACAAAGAAATGTATTTATATATACATTCTTGCCCATCTGGATATACATGTACACATATGTATATGTATGTACATATGTGTACAGTGTCATACTGAAATAAACTTTCACTCTTAAGAAAATATAAAGAGCTTACAATGAAATTCATAAATGGGCATTTCCTTGGTTTAAGCATACACCCTTATTTAAGTTTTGCTCCTCACTACCCAAAATCCCTCCTTGGCCATGGGATGGTCCCCTTATCCCCCTAGATCCAGTAACACACCTGGTGACATCATGGCATTATGTTGGGCCAAACCTGTCAGTGTGCAAGATAATAAAATCAGCTATAAGCAGCTTATTGCTTTAAGCTGCAGCACTGGCTGGTAGGCATTATTGGTCCAGCAATAATTCTACTGATTTTTTTTCATTTAATTTTTGAAGATGGCAGCTTATAATTGAATAAATAGATCACCTTTTTAATCTTTGATTATGTAGAATGAAATTCACTAATTTTTCAAATGTAGTAAACATGAATTGAGAGTTTTAATATTAGTATGGATTTTTTTCCCCCAAGAGATTCATTTCATAATTATTCTATTCCCAAACGAGTTAATTTTTTTTTTTTTTTTTTTTTTTTTTTTTTTTTTTGCCTGTGATGAATTGGAATATGAGTCATGAAGTAGATTCTCAGTGATCCGCAAAATCATTTGCAATACCCATATTCCAGATTCACCATATGCAAAACTATATAAACTTAAGTGCCTTTTTAGGGAAGGGCAGAGCAGGAAGAGGCATCATATAAGGCATTTTCCCAAATGTTCAGTATTCTTTGTGCCTAGATAGGTTAACACTAGGCACACAAGTTGAAAAAAGTATAAATGCTTCAATTGACTATGCGAAGGAAAAGAATGATAAATGATTATCCAAATCTTTGGCAGGTAAGTTTCCATGAAGAAGAAAAACTATTTTCTTTTCTTGAACAAGCTTTTTATTTCTTATTTTGCTCTTGATTGACAGAAATATTATTTGTTTTTAACACTTCTCCCACTTGCAGTTAATGACACTCCTCCGTGGAGACTCGGACGCATTGAGGAGACAGATCAGGAGACTCCAGTATGAACCCCATGAATTGGGATCTCCGCTTCTAAACGCTTTCAAACTGTTTGCACCACAACTGGAAAATGTTGACCACTACCAGCATATGGTCGAGCTCTAGATGCTGGTGGGCATCACACACGTGAGAAACAGTTATAGAATGAATCTGATATTCCACCAGTGTCTACCAGTGTACAAGTGTCCAGAGGAAGTTGTTGTGGAGAAGTTTACACTTGTTAATACACTAATGCCATACTGATGAGCAGATGCAATTCTCCTAAGTATTCTGACTATTTCTGTGCAGTGTGAACTGTGATAGGGTTTGCAAATGCTCTTATTCCCCAGACTGGACACAGGACTGAGAAGGCAAATAATGATATTATCATTTCAAATTTTTTTTTGCCTTATGTTTTTGTTTTTGTCTCTATGTATCCACCTCTTAAGTTGCTATTTATAAAACTTTCCTCTTTAGATGTATCAGCTTTCATTCTTTAAAAGACCAGAACAACTAGATTTTGATGGCATTTTTAGATATATAAAGTCTAGTGTTTCTTACTGTGTTTTTGTGTTCATCATGTTTTAACCTTTTTTTCATAAGTGTTATTTTATAAGTAACATCACATTGATGTCAGTTGACAGAAGATTTGGGTTATTAAGAATTGATTAAACATAATTTATTAAGTATAGGATTTTTTTATATAAAATATTTTATCTCAGACTAGAAGAATCCTGTGATTTTTGACTGCAAAATATAGTTACAGGAAAATCATGTTTCATTAATTTGATGTGTGAATTTATACAGATAAATTATCTTTTTTTGTAGTATGATTTATAATACAAATTTGATATATTGAAGAGATTTGTGATATTATAAAGACTGAGATCTAAATACAAATTCTTCCATCACTTTGACAGTTGGTTATGACTTTCCATAAAATAAGATACTGTATCATGTATTTTTTTCTTCTTTTTTTTTGAAGGGGAACAGAAATACAAGCACATTTTCACAAGTCTACACTGTGGTCTGTATTACTGAACAACTATTATTGCATATTATAAGATCAGATTTCTTTATTAAAATTACTGAAAATGAAATTAGTCACTATTCTGATTTAATTTTTTTTTTAAGATTTGATATGTGTAATAACAAGAGGCAAAAACCATATAGATATTGTGATTTTTTACCAGCTTAAATAGAATATGATTATTAGACATAAAACATAGGGTATGGAAAATTTCAAAAGGAGCCAGTGCAGTTCAAGCCTGTAGTTTTGCTAGGTTGCATTTTTATTATCAGTGTTACTTAATTGATAACCATGCAGATATAGGCCAAGTTCATAGATTATCAACCAAGCTGTAATATTTATCAGCTTGCAATTTTGTTGCTATTATCAAGTAAGCTATGTGTTAGAAGTCTGCAAGATTGCTATGGAAAAAGTCACATGCAATTCTAAGATCTGTATCTTGTCACTCTGAAGTGATGCTGCTTTTGCTGACTTAGCTGTAACTGCTGAAGAGATATTGTAAGTTGTTTGAATGGGACTGGATATTTATTCATTTTAGTAGGCATTAGCATTGAAATTTGTTCATCTAGTAGATATGCAGCAAACAAAATTGATGTTTAAAAGGAGTTTACATAAAGATACGTTTATTGTTTCTGTTCCCCTTTAAATCTGAGCTTTCAGAATGTTACCAAGGTTTCAGCAGTCCTTATGATGTACACTGATGGGCACAGTAAAGGGTCCAACATTTTGCTCTGTGGGTTAGTATTGCTCAAAAGTTTTTATATGTATGGTAAGAAATATATTAGGTCTCAGAATCCACCATTTTCTCAAAAGGTCAAAATGACTTGCTTTGAGATCACCATTACTGACCAGTTGTTCAATAAAGGGCATGACTAATATTGCAGCTGTTAGAAAAAGAAAATACTCCTTTTTTAAATGGAGTAATTGGACAAAGTCATTTCCTATAAATGTTTGATTCTTCTTTTCAGCAATCACTTCCTTCATACCCTTTGCATCACACTTACTTTCAAGGGTAATAAAACATGCAAAAATCTATTTATTCTCAAAGTTGGAATTGAGAAAATATGTAAGGGGAGGCTTGTGGCAAATCTTATGGTAGCTTAGACTGATTCAGTGAAATATGATATCTTTGTTTTCTCTCCATGCACTAAGAAGTGCCTGTTTTGTGTTGGTTTTATAAGTTCATTTTGTACATGCAATGATATTAAATATCAGGCATTTTAATTAAAATATGTATGCTTAGGCAAAGCTGTTCAGTATTTTAGCTTGTTTTATGGTGCTTGTATTTTTTTTTATTATTAAACAATACCTTCCAGTCTTTGGACAATCATAATACAAATAATATTAATCAACACATGTATTGTGAAACAGAACACTTGATGTTTACTCACAAGGCCAACTACTATATCATAAAATATGGGTGAAAGTACGGTTTAACCCACCATAGCAATATAAACTATAACAAGCACAAAGTATTTGTTACTATTTGAAGTAATCCACTGTAATATTGTGTTTCCCTTTCTATATATCAATGCCTGTTGCAGTTTTATGGAGGGATTTGCAAATTATTTCTTTTTAAGCATTTCCTCTGACTGCATAAACAGTATTACTTTAACTGTCACTCAGAATCGCTCATATTTGGGATATTTATGCAACTTCATTTAGTGCAATATAAACTTGGTTCTTAAACATGCTGATTATTGGCACACGGCTACATTTTAACTTTCTACTACCGTATTTCATTTTTTGAATAAAGATTATATGAAAAGACATAATTGCTACGTGTATGATGCTGAAAATTGATGGAATATATGTAAAACTGCTTTTGGCCAATTTACAGTTGCTATTTTAGAATATTTTGCTTTTATTCATACAGTGAGTCATACAGGCATGTATGTGACCATGTATATGTAAGCATGTATTTGAGTGTGTGTTTTTATGTGTCTGCAGATATATAAATACATTTTGTTTTTTTACAAACAATTATCGTAATGAAAAAGTTTAACCTTAGGCCTTTCATTCAAGAGAATGATAACAATACAAGAGTTTCTAGAATATTTCAAGCTGGAAGTAAACTTCAGTTATTTGATATATTGAAATAATCTGTCATAAGTAACTCACAGCTTGATTGATGTGTTCAGCCAAGCTAACTAACAGTGCAGAAAATGAAGAAATGTAGCCTGTACGCAAGCTCTTCTGCTGCTGCTGCTGCTTTCTTCTTCTTCTTCTTCTTCTTCTTCTTCTTCTTCTTCTTCTTCTTTTTCTTTTTCTTCTTCTTCTTTCAATCTTTTTTTTTTACACAAAACTTTTATTAGTGTGAACCCTGCAATTTTTCTTTGTCTATGATAAGTCATTGTTATTTTAATGTTATGATATGGTAAAATTTATCAATTCTGACAAATATCCTTGTTTATGTTTCTAGTCATGCTCATATTCTGATTCTTTATTTTCTGAAAATCCATATGTGACAGTCATGTCAGTGATAGAGAATATCATGAACTTTTAACTCATTGCAAATATGCTTGCATTTGTATGGTGCTCAAAGGCAGCATTGTATTTTGCTTGTTGTACACAGGAAGAGTTTTTCATTGTTAACTATTATGGCTCTTTCCCTCTGTCTCTTTGTTGTTTTTCTTTTTGTTTCCCTTTTCTGTATTTTCACATGCTTCATCCCCTTGCACACTATATGTATTTGGGCTTTCTCCTGTAAGTCAAATACAATAGGCAGTGGCGAGTGTACTCATACATAGCTGATATTTTAAACATATTTTTTCAAATAGAAATATTTAATATTGACACCATAGTGAACAAAACAGCAAATTTAAGCTAGGTGAGGAAAACTTAAAGTGTAAACTTTTATGTTAGGGTGGTTGCTGAAGGACTATTGCAGACTTAAAAAAAAATGATTGAAAGTATGTACTGACAACGGATCCCAGGAGAATGTTTGCTGTGCATGACCCAAGGCCATGTCTCATTTTGATGAGAAAATGCAACTCTTCTACAGCCATTTTACAGATACTCATGTGAAATGGCAGTTGGTTTTAGTCATTGTGTTGTTTGAATGTGTGTTTTAAGTGTGCAAGGGGATTAAAATCTTAGTACATTTATTATATTATATCACAGAATCGCCTAACCTCTATACATTTTGATCAGAACATCTATTAGCAATTATATCTCCTTACCACAGTCATACTACTGATGAAATATACTATATTGGTTGCTTGCTTAAGGTCCAAAAATATGTTAGGAAGGTAGAGATTAGCTATGTAAGAATATTACTGATATATTTACTGCAATTTCAAATTGCTTATTTCAAATTTAGTATTGCAGACACACACATTCATACAGTCACACTTACATTTCCTTTCACAATTGAAAACACCCACTCACATCCACATTAGCCATACATTCTAACATAATTATGTGTAATTATATTAAGCAGAGTTCACAAACATACCGAAAGGCTGTAAATTTTATACACTAATCATTTTTATGCACCAAAAATCCAAACACAAACAGTAAGGCTGATGATAGCATTCTTCATAAGGTGAAGTAAAAATAATTGTTACTTTTACAGATATTCATCTGTCAAAATACTTTGTCCCAGATGAAATCAACAAAACATTTACATGCATTTCATCAGGTGCAACAACAGAACAGGTCCTGCCTATAGGCTGCAATTATCAGATCTTGGTACAATGCACATAGGTAATCCTCTTCCCAGCCATGTAATACAGGAGACAAGTGAATGGTTATTGATCCACTTGCTACTGGATTCTTTTGTCTCTGTGAGACAACCAGATTGTGTGTAAATATATATATGCATCAATGAAAAAAAACTATGAAGGCATTGGTAAGGCATTTCTTGCCACTGTCCTTTTGTTTTTCACTGACAGCACTTTCCAGAACTTGTAATAATGTATGAGGATGGTTTACAGTGTTTTGTGGTTTCTTTTTGCCAGTATAGTAGCCCAGATCCATAAGCTATCAGTCTTTACAGAAATATCTGTAGTCTACATCTGTGGTAATATTATTTGGTTATGTAGCACTGTAACAGCTTGGTACTGATGTTAGCAACTGATTTACAAGATTAATGACAGATTTACAAAAGTTTACAGTAAATTCAATGTCAGTTGGCTTAATCAGATGGCCTAATCACAACCAACTTTTTTCAGTGTTTTCATATCATTCCAAATGTAATCAGATATTGTTTGTAAGAATGATGTGAATATAAGTAAAAATACAGTACAGCTATGAACCTGGGACCTTGCAATTGCAATGCCATCACTCTACGACTGCACTACACCACCTCCTGATTGAATGTATCATTTGAAATTCTTACAACAAATAATATTATTTATTTCAGAATTTTAAAGCCACATTTGTTGTGTGTAGAGTATCAGACTTATCACTGTGCTAAAGAGAGCCTAGATAAGTCTTGAGTTTGAGCTTTAAAAATATAGCCTTGTATTCTGTGAGAATATGGGCAAAATATTTGGTAATTTTTTAAATTGTGATATCAAGCATAAATGTTAGAGGAATGATTTTTAAAAAGTACCAATGGCAGAGTGGTGTCAGGAGCAAGACATACCTTTTACCATTGTGAATATAGTGGCATAAATGTCATAAAGCTTTCCCCATCAGCACCTAAACTGCTAGCAACAAGAAATATTGCATTGTCTTCTTTTAGATTCACTTGATTTTCTCAGAATCACTCTTTTTGTCTGAAAGTTGTTACACCATTTACCATTTAATCATGCTCATTTATATCAGTCAAAATTCTGCACATGGTATAGTGGAAGATGGTGCTATAAATAATTTTTTACTTAATTGTTTCCTATGAGATAAGTCTATATGCAATTATTGGTCAGTGATAACCAAAGCAAGTTCATAAAATCATATGTATGGTAACTCATCATTTAGTTAAGTTTTAACTGATGAAAGAAGACATTTCTTAGTTCAACTAGAAATCCAAGACCTTCACAACATATGATACTGAAGTGCACAAGGTATAAAGTTGGAAAGAATATGAACCACTGACTTGGTGGTTCCTGATCTTGCAAATATGAGTGAAGTGATGCCTACTAGACTGTTCAAAGTAAAGATGTACTGATAGGAAAGTTTACTCTTTTTTTTTTGCATACAAAAATCCTTAATATGGAAAGCATGTTCTTTCTTACATTGCCAGCACGAAAATATCCTACATGAAGTCTAGGTTTCCCCAGATGTATGTAATTTTTTTTCTTTGATAATTTACTTATTTTGGATATAATATTAATTTTTAGAGCTGACAAACATTTTCTACGTAGAATGGGGGTATACAGGTCTGAATATGTATATGTATTATACATTAAATTTGTTCAATCATCAGAGTTATAGGATTTGGTTTGCATTTTTAAGTGTAAATCCAGAATATCTTCCATAAAATCAAACATACGCACTAGACTCAGGAAGCAACATATTGGCATTCATGTTGCATCTACTGCAATTAACATTTTGGAAATAAGTGCCTGTGGTGAATCTTGAATAATTCATCAGTTTCAAGGGTCTGCAATAAGATATCAATTGTATACGTACACCATTAGAACTGAAGAAAACCCTTTGAGCTGGTGAATTATCCAAATGGTGATCCATTTATTGACAAGTGTACTGATAGGGTAAGCATTAAAAAGGTACACAGTATTGTACCTTCATTGTCATGGATTTCAAAAATTACTAATATTATTGAATAATGAAAGTGTAATATTTGGGATTTGGGCAAATGTTTTATAAAGTACAATGCAAGAGAGGCAGAGAGTGGGTTATTTGCAATTTATATCAGTCAGATGAAGTTGCTTATATATAACCCCTCATTGCCGGTCATTCAATGTGTTTTGAGAGATATGGGTTGGATTAACTACTTTCATAGGAACTTTGTCACTTATAGAGACAAAATATGAGTAAATGTAACCTCTGTAAATCACTTTTTATGGATACATTTGCTTATTGTACACTAGCTTTCTGTAAAGTCCTCCCACCTCCACAGTTTCTAATTGTTCAGACTGAGTAAATGACAGTTTATGAAGAATACTAAAGCACGAGCTACCCCATGTATTCTTATTATGGCAAATATTCTTTTGTATGTTCATTTCAGTCATGATCATTGTACTTGATTTTTCAACATCAAGAACCTCTTTTGCATCTGAAATATATAATGTGTGTGTGTGTACAGTGTCAATGTTGGTACATTCACAATAAAATATACATAGCAATATATTTCCATATTATCATCACTTGTATCATTTTAGTATGTTTTGTTGAAAGTTTACCAAGATGAAATGATATCTCCTCATGAAAAAATATACTTCTGTGAATTACTTCAAATTAAAGTAAAGCTATTCATCTTGCTATATCAAATTACAAAATTCAGGGCAGTTGATGTAGCCTACTTGCCTTTACAATAGCTCTGAAATTGTTTCAAAAGCATGTATAATATGTGAATCTGTTAAACTCTGAAACATGATGATTTTGGCAATAACAGTCATATACTGTAAGATTAAATAGACTGGAAGTGTGACATAAAAGGATCTGGTGATTGGAAAAAGCAGTTTAACAAAGTAAACAGCCATAATAGAACTGCCTACAATCCATTCCAGAAACACAATTCTTCCACTGGCTTGAAAATCAGTTATTTTCACTCGTACTGCTATTTTAGCTCAGTCTGCTTTAGCATGCAGTTTTAGATGTTCCAGAAATAAATTAATGAAAATCTATAAAATATGTTGATAGAATGCTTAGTTCCTTATTTTATTGTGACAAAATTATACATTCTTTTTGATAATCAAAAATTTCTGTGCATAGAAAAAAAAAATCATCTTATATAATAGTCATTCTAGTCCTATGAAAATTTTCTGTGGTTTACTGTTCTTGTTTAATATTGCCAAAAAGAGATGCAATAATGCTTTAACATCTTTTTCTTGATAATGATCATGCTGAAGGTTCTGCAAATGTATTGACTTGAAAAAAGTTAAATAATAGGAAACAGCAGATGAATAGAATAATTTACTTCCTACCCTTTAACCACTCCAGTGAAAAGACAAGGAGAAATGTTTGTAAAGAGATATAATGCCAGTCATAGGTAAATATTGCAGGAAGGAATAATGATAGGATAATGGCAAAGGACGAAATACAGATTAAAGAAAAAGGAAAGAGCAGAAGAATAAAAGATGAATAAAACAGATTAGTAATGAATTATAGATATGACACTTTCCCACCATAAAAAAGGAGAATAAAAAGTAAAAATAAGTGCCTTACATATCTTGGACCTTTATTCTTCTTCAAAGAATTAAAACACAATTAGTCAGGTAAGGTATGCATACAGATATACAGTACATATACATAGAGAGTGAGAGAAAAGAATAAAAAATGAAAAAAATGAGGAGACAAGGCAAAATATATAACTGTAAAGTATGATTGTAGCCAAAAACAATTAAGAGGAAGTAAATGAAATAGTAAACCTTTAACATTTGTATGAAATATTTCTTGTAATATCGTTATAAGGAATCATATATAATGTAAAAGTGTATATTTCTATTTAGATTATAGAGATTTGACTATCTCTTTTATTAAGTTATATAAAAAAGTGACATAGCTATAAGAATACATGCAACACTATTATGATAAACTAAATGGTGGTACAGAACTAAATTATCCTTTTTTTGTTTGTTTGTTTTAAAATGGATGTAGTTATGGTAATTTTCTAATTCATTTCAAGAAACTGAAATTCAAAAAAATAATTA
>NC_051386.1:50239195-50246695 GCF_015228065.2 Penaeus monodon | reverse complement strand
ATAATTACATACAATTTTTTTATTTAATAAGAAAAAGATTTGGAAAAATTAGAGAAAATCCTTTTTCACACCTAATCAAACCACATCCCATCTTTTACACAGAGTGTAACAGACCTAATTTATTGAAATGGATTCTAATGTATATAATCAGGCTACTACAGGTTCAATCTAGTAGCTAAAATGACTACCACGCATCCCTGAATATACAATAACATTAAAATCATGTTTTAGATACAAGTGATACAAAAAGAAATCACATCACTATGTTGGTGTAGCCTAACCAGTGCACCACACCGCAATAGGCACAAGGGGCAAGCCCAGTCAACCCCAAATTTTCTGGAGACATTGGGTTAACCTTTAAGAATAATATAGAAGAGATGTCAGATAATTTTACATTACACTTGCCTTTAGGATATTAATAAGATATGAAGCACCTGTTATGATGTCACCTTCATTAATTAGCTGTTCTGCATATGACTCACAAGCAAATTGCCATAATCTGTCAAAAAATAAGTGTTATATGGGGTTAAACCATTTGTACTCACATAATATACAAAATTATTTGCAATATATTGACTTTGCAATATATATTGCAATATATATTTGCAATATATTGTAAATTCACAAAAAAGAATTTACTATTTGCCAGATAATTATATCTAAAGACTGAATGAGACCATAAGACTCCTTTAGAATGACATACACATGTACAATAAATACCTGTACATTGTGGAATTTTCTACCAATGAATGCTTACTTCATGGAGACCTGTGGTGCAGACGCCACCAGAAACTCGCTGAGCTTCCTCTGTTTGGCAGCCTGGCGAATGTGGTCTGCCAAGGAGCCTTGCCAGCAGTGGATCAGTCCAGCTTGGGTTGTATTCTCCTTCTTCTCATGGGCATCAACTGGATGTCAAAATAAATAAGAGATTACAATCATTTTCCAATCTTAATGATACTAATTATTAATAATGCTACTAGATACATATAAGTACATATCCATAGCACTTACTTTCAGCAGCTAGGAGTCCATCAATCTGATTAGGATTTCCATACAGACTTAGGGCATATTCTATGTCGTCTGGTTCAGGCATCTCAGTATCTTTCTCCAGCAAGCAAGAATACTTTTCACACAAGGACCTAATGCCTGGCAAACTCCCTTCTTTTACCTCCTCTTCTGAACTGGAAAAATACACCATTCTGTCATTTCATGCTTCAGATTCCTACTGTTACTGAGATTTCATAACAAGTCACTTATTGCGTATAGATCACCATAAAAATATCACCTAAATATTAATCAATTCTTCAAATCAAGAAAAATACAGATGGAAAGAAATTTTTCGAAAAGATCTTTTTGACAGTCAAGTCTTACTTCTTCTCTTCCTCCAGTTCCTCTTCCAAATCCTCCACATCTTCCACTTGTTCTTCAAGATGCCCATTCCCAGGTCCTGCAGTCTTGGTTTGATACAACAAGTTTAATAAGAGTAAGTGGTGGAAACTCTTCTTCTTTGAGCAGACAGTATGGAACTTCGGGAAAAATGACTTAAAATGTCCTTTCTTACTTGCTGCTGCACTGATACTTGTAGATTTTGTCCCACCTGTGACACTGCTTCCCCCATTTTTTTCTGTAAATTTCAGATTTCAAAAAAATAAGAATTACAAGAAGTCTTGATTTAAGTCTCCAATATAACATTTATTGGACTGGTTATATATCAATACTGTGCTTTAACCCCTACAGTACGTATGACACAACCATCACATCATGAAAAAATTTGGCTTGAGAGGCAGGTGACTTGAACATGCTGTCATGGAAAAATCCAGCTGATGCCTAGGGTGGTAGGAACATGCCATCATGAGAATTTCAGCTGAAGGCTGGGGTGAAGGGAATGACTTGCCATGAGTGCACAAAGCTCTTGGAGGGTGATTAGACTCAGTGGGCATTTAGGATGCATCATTTTCATCAAACAAGTGTGGAATGTACCATCCTTGAGCCATGACTGGAAGAGTGCCAGCTCCAGGGATGACACTATTTCCATGCTCAGGATCCTATTCCTGCCCATTGTGACTAGTGGCTCAAGTCCCATTACAGAAAATTGAATAGTACAAAAAAAAAATTAATGACACAAATAATAAAATGTTACTTATTGTTATTATTATTGCACTGAGTTATAGACTACCTAGAGAGATAATATGGAGTGTGTGCAAGGAAAAAGTATATTACCATCTGCACACAGCATATCAAATGACAAATATATATGCTGGAAAATGTCAAAAAAACAACTAAAAACAATTATGCAGAAAAAGATATAACAACAATGAAAAGGGAAAACAAGGAGTCTTGACACTGCCCGGTCCACAACCCGTTAAAGTGGCCACAAGAATTTAAATGTGGCACAGAATTCGGAGCTAACTGAGAAATTTGACCATAGTTTCTCAGTAGCATATTTGTGAAAATGAAGCTGTAAAGCACAAATGTTTCTGGTATCTGCACATCAAAGGCCAAATTGCAAAGTGTTCTTTTCAATACAATGATGACAGCTTTAATTAGGAAGTAGAAAAGAAATTAAAATAGTGCAGGATAAAAACCCAGAAGCTATGTATAAAAGATACATAAAACAAAACGCTGTTTTTAGTGTTGACTTACTATATCTCAAGTTACAATCTGCTTGGGAAATTTGGAAATCACATGGTACTGAATATTACACCAAGTGATTAATAGTTCTATACTGCAAAGCACTATATACTGTCTTAAAGGTTTTTAAAGATAAAAAAATAAAACAGTCTCCTGCAAATTTAATTATTAGTCATACCAATATCACCTATTTACCCTTTTCCTTGATTTTCAGAAAGATTCCTTTTCATTATTCTATTATTTTTACTGTAATTGGTATTTTAATAAATTTATAATAATCATACTATCAAAAAAAAATTTAAAGTACTAATATTAACCCATGTGACCATCACGTCATGAAAAAATCCAGGTCAAGTGGTAGGTGACATGAACATGCCAGCGCAGAAAAATCTGGCTGTAGGCCAGATGACGCAAAGCTTCTGTCATGAGCATTGTAACTGAAGGCCGGGGTGATGGAAAAGACTCACCACAATTGCAAATCTACTGGGAGGTTTATTTTACTCAGTTGGCGATTTTGCATTTATTCCCATCACTGTCCATGAACGGTGACTGGAAGAGCACCAGCTCCATGGATAATGCTATTTCCATGCTAAGCACGGAAATGGCAATGCAGGTTGTATTGCAGAAAATTTAATATTATGTAAAAGATTTTTAAAATAACACAAATAAGATAGCATCCTATAGTTTTTTTTTTATACACTGGGTTGTAGACTACTTAGAGAGATGATTGGAGTCAGTGCAAAGAAAAAAACTATTACCATCTGGATAATGCAATTCAAAAAAGCAAATATGGATACTGGAAAATGGCCAAATTGAAAAAAATACTTATGCGTAAAAAGAGTAAGTAACTGCAGCCACCCAGCAAAGTGGCCACTCACATAAGCCTAATGCCTGGCTTTTTAGTGATTTGACTGCAGTGACACTACCATATCCAATAGATTAACAACTAGAAAACAAAACATTTCCCCACAAATTCAAGGAATGAGTAAATCAGGCAGTCACTATGTGCAGAAACATTCAGCAAAAACTACAGCAGACATAGTCAGTGGGTTAACAGACATCACTTTCCTATTAGTTTAATTCAACTTTCCTTTCATCACTTTCTCTTTACTTACTCTCTGTAGACAGTGATAATTCAACAGCTTTGCTCTGCGTTTCTTCTGCTGTCTCTGTGTCCTTGTCCTTTGGTTTCTTGTTTCGGACATCCTTCAAAATTGCTGTAAAAATTGCAACATTATTGAAAGAAGTATGTCTACACAATAAAACACTTAAGTTATACCATACCTGTGTAAAAATAACTATATGTATTACAAAGCAAATAACTAACTTACACATAGTACCTACCACTTCTTTCTGCTGGAGTCTTCGCTGTCTGTTCTGATGGACGCCACACATGCACACTATTTTCATCAGCAAAACTGTACATTAGATCGGGATCAGAGGGACTGAATTCCACTCTGAAGACACGGTTGAGATGGCCACCATAGTTTACTTTGGGCTCCCCTGATGGAACAAAATTTATATATATTTGTATACATTTAGCTCTTTTTTTAATGAAATTATATACATTGGTGACAGGCCAATAATAAATAAATTAAAAAACAAATAATAAAAATGTAAAATTACTTTCAAAAAGAATATACAGTTAAACATAAGACTTCTAATTGATAAAGGCACAATTAAGCTCTCTGGTTTACTCTCCCATATACTATATTAAAAGGCTAAAATATACTAGCAAACCTACTTCACAAAGAGCATTACATCATATAATGTAAGTTGTTTGAAAAACAACTTACTGAACTAAGAATGTGTATTAGAGAGTTTTTAAAAAAGCTGAAATCAAATGTGAAACAGTTGCCTAGAACAGATGAAGTCAGCACCTGTTTTGGTATCCCACAACTGAACAGTGTGATCATATGATGCAGAAGCAAGAATTCCATCTTCATGAGGAGACCAAGCTAACCATACAACACGTGACTCATGCCCCTGAAGGTCACGTGTGGCCTGGGTGACAATGCTGCCAATTTTGTCATCTGTAAAAGAAATAAGATTTTAATTGCTAAATGTATATGAGGTATATATAAAAATAAGTGAGTGAAAATGAGATTCTCAATAATGAATGAAATTAAAAAAGAGAATGGAAATGTGAAACTGAGTGTCTAGAAAGAAAATAAGTATATCTATCTATTATTTGAAAAAATAGGTTTCTCAAGGTCTCTAATCATATTTACAACATAATAAAAAAAAAAATACAAACCATCCATCTTGTCTATTTCAGTTACTGAGGCAAATTTTCATTATTAGCATTTCATGAGCTTGAATTTATACACCATAAAATATGTACTTCACTGTCATTCATCATATTGGGCTACATGGACTGTCTATAGAATGCAAAGTAAACACAGTTACTCATGTAGGATTAAACAAGAGAATATGTTACTAAAAGCATATGAATAAAACTACAAAATCACATTCTTACCTTATAAAACAATAAACTATGCATTTACATTTATCTACAAGCATCCAGATTCTATATAGTAAAAGCAGAATGATACATACTAGCAAGGTATGTGAGGAATATGGGAGACAATAACATGGTTGGTTTGGCTGGACAAAAGATGTCATACAGTACCAGAATTATTAATTCATACCCACTAAGTTACAAGACAAAAGATGAATATGAGATGATATCATGTTTGAGGCTGGAAGAAAATTGCTAAACAATTCTAGATACATTACTGGCCACTATATGCATTGATAGAGAAAAAGTTTCATCAAAAAGCCTGGCAGTTTTTGGCAGGCCCTGCACAACTGTAGCAACTTGTACCAGCTGCTCATTATGTGAAAAGGCACAGTCATGAATAACAAGACCATAGGGGTTAACTGTCTAATGGAAAGTAAATATATAATAAAACAGCCAAAACTATAAAAACTGCAATCTATTTTGTAATTTCAACAGTCATAACCTATGATCAAATAGCGTTTCTAAACATACATAACTGTTATCTCACCCTGTAGATATTTTTCCATATCAAATATATATATCTCCTTTTCACTGGATGCCACAGCTAGGACATCAGAGTAATGGCTTTGCATTGGTGGATGCCACAACAAATGCTGGATGGTTTTCCTCACCACAGCCAAAGTCACCACCAAGGATAAGTCAGCCCTTCGATACACTCGCACCTGACTGAGAGTTGGAATAATACATTTTCATGATTACTTGTACTTAGTCTTTTTTTCTGTTTATAGTTACATCATACCCTATTACTCATTTCTACTATAAAATGTAATATCAAGTTTCCAGTCATATTTTTTAGGGCCATCATCAGTAACAATTACAATTATAGCATACCCATCCTGTGAACCAAGTGCAAGGTACTTGTAGTCAGGACTGAAGGAAAATTCTGTCACATCTTTCGGCAAGGCATTTACCTCTGACTCTGCCACAAGTTTTTGAAGGCAAACAGGATCTGAAAAATAATTGATTATTAACAAATAAACAAATAACCACTATCTGCATTCATCAATCTACTTCCTGTTTTCAGCTATGTACAATCAAATAACTCTTTATTTTGAGATACAACCAAAATTCAAAGAGCAAAGCTTTACCGGCCATGGGGTCTGATGAGCTTCGCATTACAATCTCTCTGTCACCAAAGGAGTATGCATACCAATCCTCAGATGATCCTAAATACAAAATGCCAAATTATTATTGATTCAAAGTGAGAAAAAATAAATACCTATATTCATATTGTCATAGAATAAAAAATTCTTTTTGAGTGTTACACTTCTAAAAAATATAGTCATACATTAAGAAAAGCTATAGATGTTATGGTTATTTCATTGTCACAATTCACAAGTGCACTATTGTATAAATGATTTATGCTTAATAATTTCATGATCAAAATACCAAAATTTTGTCCACCTCTGATGCTAACCTGTTTTCTCAGGACAAACTGGTAGGCCCCATTCAACCTTGTATACGGACTTCTGATGGTGATAAGCAAAAGTGGTTACTCGCCCTGATGCTACATCAGTCCATCCCACCTGCCCTGTGGCAGTGCCAAATAGAAGTCGGCCCTCATGCACTGGGTGCCAAGAGAACTGAAATGAGAATTAAAGTAATGAGAAAAAATATGCTATAATTTTTATCTAACAGTTGTATTTACTCTTTCAATAAATCTATTAAAAACAAAAATGTGTAAGGCAGCATTCAACGGCATAAGGTTCATAATCAAATACAGTGTACTTTAGTTCTGTTTAACAGTAACCAAAGCCATGAAGGAATAGACTGAACTGATACTAATTAAGGTAATGACTCTTTCTTCTATAATGAATTAACACAACTTACTGACAAAACCTTCCCATTAATGTTATGGAAAATAGTCTGAGTCTGCAGTGGTATTGGACTCCCAAAGTTCAGCAGTCTGATGTTATTATCCAAACTTCCAATTGCCAATCTGCAGATAAAAATTATAACTTCACTTACAACCAGACTTACAAAGCCTACTTTTCAATACAGATTATTTACGTATACAGTAAAGTGAACATTACCATAAATACTATAATGACATTCAATTTTACTTAAGCTTAGTTACTAGACAAACCTGTTCACATCTTGTGGGCAAAATGAGAGAGTGGTTGCAGATGCACCCAGTGTAGGGATTTGGAACATATGGCTTGACTTCTTCAAATGAAATCCTTGCAGAAAACGGTCTTGTCCACTTGTCACAGCTATGTCACCAACAAGCACAAGGTTGTATATTGCCCGGTTGTGAAGATGGTGTAGTGACTGTTAGAAGAAATAGACTAAATTTTACTATTTTGATATGCATGACATCTAAAATTACATCTCCAGGCAGTAAG
>NC_051386.1:50216695-50219195 GCF_015228065.2 Penaeus monodon | reverse complement strand
TTCTTAGTCTTATGCCACTGTTACTGTGTTTGGTAAAGGTACGGAAGTAGACAGACAAACAAAGTGTGAAGTGTGAAGCAAACAAAGCAAAAGATTTCCATGTCTGGTCCTATATTCCTTATCACTGCCATTCTTACCCAGTTTTTCTTATCACCACCTCCCTAGCACAATAAACACATGTTATAAAGTGTGTATTATTTGTCATGCTACTCACTGCACTAAACTACATGCCACAAACAATTACTGTAGTGGATGCCCTAAATATAAAGATCATGGAAATTTGCTCTACATCCAGATGTGATTTGGTCCAAGTAAACCCATGGCTGCTAGGAATATGTAATGTTCACTTTAGTGTAAAGTGAAAGACATTTTGTGGTGTCTTTACACATAGCTCCATAAAGTGTTCAGCCACCAAGGGATATTTAGTAGACCTTGATGCCTAGGGTAAAATGTTTTTTTTTTCTAATGCTATTAATATTAATGCTGTTGTTATTATTGACATTATGATTATAGGATAAAACATGAAAGAATACTTACAAAAATCATAAGAAACAGGTGAGATAGATAGTGTAGTAATTGACTCCTTGGTGACTAAGTACTTGTAAAGCCATCTATGTGCCTTGTAGTGCCATCTACTTTTAAATAAAATTAGTAAAGTAAACACACAGAGGGTATGGCATATATGTACATGCCATGCCCACTGGCATATGGTTAGCAAATACCTCTATGATAACTGTAAAAAATAAAATAACTGATCTATAATTAACCCAATGCTGCCAGGAAAATGATGTGCTCTTTTTTTCTGCACATACATGGTTCTGCAAGTGCTTAGCCACAAAGGAGTCAATTAGTAGACCTTGTGACCTTACCTGATTTCACCTTTCCTTGAATTGGTGGGAATTTTTTTTTTTTTTACTAAAGCTATAAATATTGATGGTGTTATTTTTATTATAGACATTATAATTACTATAATGTAATACACATTAGTAACAGCAAAATAAGATAACGTAAAATGTTTTTGAAAAGCAGGCAGTACTTGTAATTGGCTCATTGGTGTAGCCATTTATGTGTAAAAACAATTAATAAAGTAAACTCATAGTGGGCATGGCATGTATATACATGCTGTGCCTGTCAAATTTGGGTTAAATACTAGAGTGAAGAGAAGGTTCTCATGAAGTAATTGTTACCACATAAAGTTCTTTTTTGTTTTGCTTTATTTTATTTTTTATTTTTTAACTCAACAAGATTGCAAGAAGTTAACATCAGAAATTACAAATCCTCTGGTTTGTCTCTCCCCTGATATGTAAGTTTCACTGAAGCCAATTTTCATTGTAGGTTTTGGATGAACATTTATTTATTATAATTTTTTTTTTTGCATTAGAAAATGTATTTCATTATCACAACAGATGTCAGTAGAATACAAAATTGAAATGTTACCCCTTGCATATGTATGAAAATGGGGATAGATTGTCTGTGAATATGGAAATCTAACATGTTGAATAATAATTTTATAATATATATCAAAATGGGTATTCAGTTATTTGTCATATAAAACAAGGAGGACCAACAAGAGTAGTGATAGTAGGGGATGATATCGTGGGTGTGGCTAATAGAAACTTGCCAAATATTGCCAGGTATATTACTGGACACTACATTATCTCATTCATAATGAAAAAGCCACAGGAAAAATTCTTGCCAGTTTTTCATATGTCATCTTTGACAGTGGTGAATAGGACTATGCAAACTTTTTGCATGTTGCCATAGCCTAGTTGTGGTGATGAAATTACAAATGTTGATATGAAGAGATAACCAGTTAACAAAACACACTTGAGTCGCAAGAAAAGGGCATATATTGTCATTAAAATGAACATGACCCTCTACTGAAAAAGGAATTGTCATTGTGTTTTTGATATTGTTGTATTTTCAGATTCAACAATGTAGTGAGTGGTTTTGTTTTTACAAAGGACCAATTTTTCAGGCTCCGTCGCAGAAGGGCCACCCGAAAATATCGTGTACTTCCTCAGCATTCTGATGACCAGGAGATGTTTCCCTTGGCTGCAGATGATGGTGATGATGAAGAAATATATAATGCTGCTGACCACCAGACTGTGAAGTAAAATGTCTAATGATATGACCTGTATAGGATTATTCCAAAGCTATGGATTATTTCCAGAAATAAGATGTTACTTCGAAAATTGTGGAACCAGTGAATATGGTTTAAAGTTTCATTTTACAGTGTGCAGTTTGTGCTTAGAAGCAGGAATATCATTTAATTTTCTTGGATAAGAGATTATTCATAAAGTACACAGTTTTATTATTGTAATTTCCCATTTAACCTTAGTGTTGCCTTGAAGATACATTGTTAGGGAATGTTATCAATAACAAGAATATTTAATTGTTTATTTATTTTATTTTATGTTTAATAGTTCATGCACATATGTGTGGTTGTGTAAATGCACTTCTGTTTGACGTACATGTGCAGGTATCCACATTTACCAGT
>NC_051386.1:50206695-50211695 GCF_015228065.2 Penaeus monodon | reverse complement strand
CACACACACACACACACACACACACACAGATATATATATATATATATATATATATATATATATATATATATAGACAGATAGATATATAGATAGATAGATATAGATATAGATATAATGAAGCACATATAATATAGCAGTTACATAAACTGCCTTATGTCATATGGAAATGCTATTCACAAAATACATTTTGAAACGCCCTGGTCACAAGGGGCCTACAGCAATTACATGACTATGCAACAGCAATACTATGCAAACCAGGCAAACTACCACTTTTTAAATAAGCTGTCAAATGTCAGTGATTTTAAGATGTTTACAAACCAAAAAAAGAAAAAAATCTAATTTAAACTTCTCAACATTACCAGTGAAAAAGACCCGGAATTATCACTGGAAAAAAGTTATGAAGTCCCATGAAATTCTTTATGGTAGTAGAAGAAAAAGTCTTCTGCGGTGTGTCAGACCGTATCTACCACCTATAAAAAGAAAAAAACAAAGATAATCAGGCCTTTTCATCACTGGTGATAACGCCTAACAAAACAAAAGATCAAAAACAAAGGAATGATACGGGTGTGCATGAATAGGATTTTTTTTTTTTTCTGTTTTGATTCACTGACCGTGCAATACTTCACACAATTATACATTCAGTAGCACTTAGCCTGAAAGGTTGGAAAGAGATAATGAAAACGACTTTAAAAGACCTACATCCGCACCCATCCACACACAAAAAATATGAAAAGGGGAATTAAATATATAAAAACCCGTGAACCAGAGCCCATCTATGGATGTACATTGCGTTCGTGAGTGGCGGATGAACTTAGTTGACAGCAAGATTTGAAAACCGAAAAAAATAAAGATAATGTATTCATATTACCGAAAACAAACTGGTGGAATAACTGTTTAGAGACAAAATCTAGCTGGCTGACTACCAGACATGTTTGAAAGTATATAAAGGCACAGTGGTGTAACTACATCACATTTCTAGCTTTTTTTTTTCTTCAAGTAATTAAATCCAAAATAAAAGTTTGATTATTCATGTTACAATTTCGTGCACAATTATATCATCATAAATGAATGATTACTGAATCCTAGATAAATGTCAATAACTTAGGAATTTGAACTCTGTCACAAGTGAATCATTTTCCTCTCTGCATACCATGCACACACACACACACACACACACACACACACACACACACGTATGTGTATATATGGTAGCATATGTATATATACATACATATATACGCATGATTAATAAATTCTAGATAAATGTTAATGACTTAGGTATTTGAATTCTGTCATAAGTGAATCATATGTCCTCTCTGCATCACACACACACACGCACACACACACACACACACACACACACACACACACACACACACACACACACACACACACACACACACACACACACACACACACACACACACACACACACGGGTGCATGTATGCAACGGCGAGACACGTCATAACAACCAAGGCTTGTGGAATCTCATGGAGAAACTGAATAGAATACCATCAAAATAATCACAAGGAAGTGCCCGAGAGACTCAAAATGGAGAGATAATAGTAAGGGAAATGTTTGATGTTTTGCTTATGACAATGCAAAATTGCTGATGCGATTCTGTTTCGTTCTACCAATAAGAATGAGGGAAAAATATGAACATGATATTGGCATAACTGTAATGGGAAAATAAGAGAATTACTCATGCAAAATTCTCATTACATCAAGGATATAAATTTATAGCAAATAACACACACACACACACACACACACACACACACACACACATATACATATATATATACACATATATACATATATATATATATATATATATATATATATATATATATATATATATATATATATATACATATGTGTGTGTGTGTGTGTGTGTGTGTGTGTGTGTGTGTGTGTGTACACACACACAAAGTTATAGATATACCTTTTCATGTACTATACATGCGTTGCTGCATTGATTAATCTTATATACACACCTGTAGATATGTAAGTATGTATACGAGCATTTCCTTTCATATTTTCATTTTACATAAGTATAAATGAATAGAAGTGTGCACAAGCACGTGCATATGACCGCATTTGCCATCTGTATACGAATGTATGTACTATCAGCGTACTTGCCAGTAAGATGTCATTACAGTATACTATTGAGTATCTTGTGTTATCCCTCTTTAAATCAACTGACAGATATAAACAAGCAATGTTTTCTATTTTTATTGTCGTTTCTTCCTTCGGAAACGTTTTCAATCAAATACATTTGTCTGTTATTTGTTTTTCTTGTTATGAAATGAAGCTCTAGCTAGCAAACGTTGACTCTTCGGTGAGTGGTAAGCAAAAGTTTCATATAAGAAGTGGGTTACATAGGAAATTTCCATCCATACGTCTTAAGTGTTTATATTAATTACTGTAGTGATTAGAGAAGCACGTTACCGCAAAGAAAGTTTTACACGTTGCAGCAAACCGGTCCTCTATAGCATTAGTCGTAGGTAAATGTTCTACATATCAGATATTCTTGTTTATTAATTATAGGTCATCTAGTGTTCCTATGCATGAAATTAGATAGCACTTCTTCATCTACTTCAAGCGTGACAATGAGGGACAGAAAGAGTAGAAGCATTCCCACCGCATGACTCACAGCCACGCCCCCAGCCTCCTTCGCCCGCATACACGGTGAAAAGTAAAAATTTACTATAAAATCATCTCTCGGCATTACAAAATTGGTTACTGAAAAATCAGGAAGTGAAAAATCATGGTAAATAATAGGCATCATGAAGTTTAAGACGTGTAACGTGTATGCATTCGCAGGCGTCAATGACATCATTCTCAAATAGGGAGACCTTATGCGATGTTGCCAGATCTTCCATCAAGTGGCGGGAAGCGGGTACTTTATCTATTACGGAAGTCTTATCTGAAATAGGTATTATCATGATTCAAAACTTCAAGATTTATCCTCAATTCACGATTATAAGAGATAATCCATGTGCTATAGCTCTTTAAAGTCTTACCTATGAATTGCAAGTGAATTCTCACGATATTCAATAAGTGTACAGATTATGCGACTGCTGTCTTTTCTGGTGAATTCAGGTTTATAATAATATCATAATTTTGTCCAGTAACACTTTGTCGTCAAAAAGTTTTGATGATCCTAACCCCTTCAATTCCAACATTTGAATCGTCTGCTGCATTATTTTCGTAAACGCGGCACCACCGCAAGGCGTGGAGGAATACCAATTTAACCAAAAATGGCCAAAAAGATCCAGCTAATTGACAAACAATTCATTTCACCTCTTTATTATTTCAAAATACCAAATACTTATCAAAGAAAGGCTGTTACGGAAGACAAACAAAGTATTATTGATTTATAAAAAGGAACTAGTTTGTGTTCCTTGTTGTCCGCCCATCCCAATACGCGAGTGGAGTAGCTTCCCTTGAGCCAGTGTCGCGAGAACGTTGTGGTGGGAATTGTGTGAGTTTTATGTCGCTGCACTCGTAAGCATTGACTGTCATTGGTCGGTATTTGCCTTGGATTTATCCCGGACCATAAGGTGAGTCTTAAGATGAGATAAGTTGATAAGTTTAGAGCTGATAAGGAGGAGGAAATGGGTTTTGGTACCGGTGAGATTGAGGTGACACTCCCTCTCTCCCCTCTCTCTCTCTCTCCTCTTCTCTCCTCTTCGGCTTCCTCTTCACGCCCACAATTGTTTATACAGAAAAATATCAGGTTTTGACCAGCGAGATGACATTATGCATTTACGTTATGTACTGCGTTCGTGCCCACTTATAAATTTACATTACGTGGCTCATTTATTTTGCATATTGAAGGAAATTTATGTAGTTACTGACCATCGCGTAAATTCAAAAGTACAGTAATACTCGGGCGAATATCCGATGGTCGTTATAGTTCGCTTTGAGATGAATGAATATAGGATAAACGTTTAACCAGTAAAGATTTGGAGAATTCTGAGTAGCCCTGTTGTATAAATGCATAGGCCTACTTCAACCCCACGCTTTTAACCTGTGTAAAATCCCGTAATTTCTACGGAATTTTGACGCGATGTCGGGGTGCGGTGTCGCTGACTTGCTTGTTTAGCTACACGATTTAGATGGTAGAAATGTTGCTCTTAATCAAGGTAAGGGGATTAGAGGTTAGATAAGATAAGGAAAGGGACCTTGACGGCAGTGATTTACCTGTCGCTGTCTTTCCAAATTTATTGACAATAATATCATATTATCACGAGAATAATAAGTATACCCTGAAATCCTCGAAAGTACGCAGTGGAACTCTTTTAAATATTGATTTTTAGGAAAATACTCTGCCTCTGCTGTCATATCAACCTGAAATATCGACGTGTCACCCGCACCAAGAGAGCAGGAACGATTGCCATGAACCATACGGGTGATTGGCATGTGGTGTGCCTGACCCAGTGGGGAATGTTAAGAGGATCTGGGGTGGGTAGGGAGGAAGACTCAGTAGGGCTTATGCGGGACCCGCCTCTCCAAAGGAAGAGAGAGGGTGTGGTAGTTCGAGAGAGTGCGTGTGCGTGTGCGTGTCCGTGTGCGTGTGCGTGTGCCTGCGTGTGCGTGCGCCTGCGTGTGCCTGTGTGTGTGTGTGTGCGCGCGTTTGTGCGTGTGTGTGTGTTGTGTGAGTGCGAGTGTGTGTGTGTGTGTGTGTGTGTTTGTGTGTTTGCGTGTACGTTTGTGCTTGTACATGTGTGTGTGAATGCGTGTGTACTTGTACATGTGTGTTTTTGTATGCGTGCGTACGTGCAAGATTACAGGAGTAATTGGTTTTGTTCTTAGGTAGACTAATCCGTCCTTTTTCTTGCGTGCTCCTTTTTCTTGAATGCGTTTTCAAAGAACGACTCTACCCTAATTTTTGTAAGGCGACGGATGTGTTTGAGAAGTCTGTCTGCTCTCAAGTGCCACGCCGGTTTTGGCCCTGTTCCACAGCCGGGCCTCAGTTTGTGTGTAGTTGTCT
>NC_051386.1:50151695-50201695 GCF_015228065.2 Penaeus monodon | reverse complement strand
AAAGCAATGTGACATTTTATTTACATTAAATAGTCTGTAATAAGTAGGCCGGCCGGCCGGCCGGCATGTAATGGGGGCAGGGGGAGGGAAGTAGGGACGGGGGCGGGGTTGGTGCAGTGAGGCAAGTTTTTTCTCCGCGGGGCTGTGGCTCCGCGGGTGACTGACCGGCAAGGTGGTTCCTCACGTGCGGTCGTCGTACTGGCTTGAGAGAAGTGTGAAGGGGTCGCCAGGGGAAGCATGAGCAGCCAGGGACTCTCGCATGTTATCACCAATGCTGATTATGGACCTGGCATCTAGGGAGCGTGGGTGCGCTGCGCCGCAGCCCAAGTCTGCGAGCGCTAGCTGATGGGATACAGAAAGTGAAAGTTGGTTTACTCGCGTGCACGGGCCCTTGTGTCCGTGTCCATGCTGAGCTATACCCCTCCGTTTTATGGTCCCCATCGAGCGACCATGTATACTGACTTGTAGTATTTATGTCTAAGAGTAGGGTGTGTTGCATATATAACTAGTATATTGCTTACAAGCAGCTTACACAAACACTAAATGCAGTGCACGGGGCTGAATAGTGTGCGGGGGCGCACGTTGATGGCAAGGCAGGGGACACACCCAAGGGGCACGAGGATCCGCCCGTTCATTCATAAGCCAAGGGCGAGACGTGTGTCTAGCGGCTTCCTTCTGCCGCGCCGGATGACGCATGCTAAACCGATTGAACGCTGGGCCTTCCTTCCTTTAACATTCCTTGTCCGTAGCTCGCGCGTCTGTGAGATACCTTCAGACTTGCTCGTGGTGGAATTTTATTGGCATGTCGTCAATATCAATTAAGTTCGGCAATCACGATGCTGATAACAAAGTCTTCAATGTCGTCATCCTCGTAACACAACAACTAATTTTCAGGCTTCATCGCCGTCGCCACTGTTATTTTCAACGTCGTCCTCGTCATCGTTACAACCATCACTAAGGGCACTTCTACTCTTCGAAGTCATTGTGTCAGAATTCACTTTCACTTCCTTACCCTGTCCTCTCCTCCTCGTACCTCCCACTTTATTCCTCCTCTCCCTCCCTGCCCATAGGTGACTGACCTATAGCACTTAAATCGTCTTTGCAGCGGAAAATCAATTAAATTTTTCTTTGGTTAAAGGTTCATCCATCGGTAGTGTATTGATGTTCGCTCGGATCATGTGGTACTTAGCTCACTAGGGGATTTGTGCAAGAGGAAAACAGCCCTTGCAAATGTTTATTTTCAAAATTGGCTTTGCTGTAAAATGCCGTTTATTATGTTATGTTCGTTTCCTTGACGACGGTCTATCATCTGTCGTATAGGAGTTCGCTTTTCACTCGGAACACCTTATTATTTTAACAAAATTATATTACATTTTGTGACATATCTTTCCTGCGCTCCGTTATCACACCAGTGATAAGGAAGCTGAGATAGAAGAATATTAGCCAACCCTGATGAATTTTTGTAGACATTAAAAAAACAATTATCAGGAAGTTCCACAAAGATTCCATCAATCACTAGAAGAACCGTGCCGGTGGCAGTTTACAAGAAGTTAAATAACTTACCCAGCATTTTGATTTAAATATTTTCCCCTGTTTTACGAAGCGTGACGTCATTCTTTGCAACCAAAAATAAGCGGGTGAAAAGCAAGCAGGAAGTGGGTGAAGCGAGCGAGTGTGTTGAAGCTGCAGATAATATATCGTGAGATAAGATACGAAGAGAATACGACAATGCATGCGTTGATTCCTTGACTGATAAGGTTCCCTGTTAAGTTGTTTGTTCTGCTGCTGCTGTTCGACCGGGCGGTTTATGGGCGGGGTCGGGCCGCGAGGGATGTCTGGTTTCAGTGTTGCTTGGAGGGCTGAGAGAATAAGTTCGCATGCGCTCTCTCTCTCTCTCTCTCTCTCTCTCTCTCTCTCTCTCTCTCTCTCTCTCTCTCTCTCTCTCTCTCTCTCTCTCTCTCTCTCTCTCTCTCTCTCTCTCCCTTCCCCCTCCCCCTCCCCTTTCCCCCTCCCCCCTTCCGCATCCTTTCTCCCCGTCCTCCATCCTTCTTCCTTCTTTCCCTCTACTCTTCGTTCTATCCCTGTCCAAAGTGAATTCCGGATGTGTCAGTTTTATTTTATTGATCCAACATCCACTTTGCCCAATTCATTGATCATCAGTTTAATGGGGGGGTACTTAATGAGGTAAATAGATTGGCTTCATATGCAGGATGACAAGACTACCCTGGGAAATACCCGCGCTTCCGGGATGGGCTTGTTCAGGGGGGGGTGGAGGTGAGGGAGGGGGAGGGGGGAATGTGACGTCCGTGGTAGGATATTTTTAGAATTTGCTGGCAGTTGGGAGGAGGTTGGAGGTCTAGAGAGCCAGCCTAATGTCTTCATATTTTGATGTTCGCCTTTGTGGGGTTTTGTTTGTTGGCAGTTGGATTGGATTTTGAGTTTCGTTGATTTTTTGTTTTCGTTCTCCTTGTTTGCCCGTTATTTTTTTCTTCATTTCATTCGCACACTGTTTATCATTTTTTAAAGTATATTCTTATCTTTGATTATTGAATCGTTTTACTTATCCATCTGCAATCCCCCCCCCTTCCCACCTTCTTTTCTTTCTTCCCTTTTGGGTCGCATATAGTCTGTAACTGATCCGTTTCCATGTTACCCTCTCCCCTTGCTTCCTTTCCCAGCCCTCGCCCTCCCTCCTCGCTGGGCGTAGGTGAGGTAGATACCCGCAGTGTCACGTGCTTGCGGCATTCTTCGCATTCCCGGTGCCTGCGAGTGCCCTAACCTCCTCAGTAAATACGCCTTCTGGCCATTACCACAGTGTATGATCATATTGTCACACTTTTCCATGGTGTTAATGCTACGTGTTGTACCGCCCATGCCAGGAGAGCCTCCGCCCCGAGGCGCCTCCTTTAACTTGATGCCCAATCCCGATTCGTTGTGCGAGACGCATGCCCAAAATAGCTTCATGTTCCATCCTCAGCTTACCGACCTACTCCAAGCGGGTATAACTCCCTACCTCCCCTACTTCGCCCCGAATTTCCTTCCCTTCACCCCACGCTTCTCCGCCACCACCCACCTCCTCTACAACTTCTCTACTCCCCGAACGCCTCTACCCATCTGCCTTGCTTACGTGTCACTGCCCCTTCCTTGCTTTCTCTCCCCTCCCGCCCTCTCTCGTCCTCTCCCATGCTTTTTCTTCCCTTCCGTCCTCTCCCCCTCTCCCTTGTTCTCTCTCCTTCCCATCCTCTCCCCTCTTCTTCTCTCCTCCCCTTCCTCTCTCCTCCCCTCCCTTTCTTTCTCTCCTTGCTCCTCTCTCCTCTCCTTCCTCTCCTCTCTTCCTCCTCTCTTCCTCCCCTTCCTTGCTTTCTCTCTCCTATCCTTCCTCTCCCCTCCCTCTCCCCCCCTCTCTCTCCTCCCTCCCCCTCTCCCCTCCCCTTGCTTTCTTCCTGCCCTTTCTCGCTTACCCCTCTTCCTTTCCCGGCTCATCCCTTTCACTCCGCAGGCGTGATTGGCCAGCACGCTACGTTGTGTGGTATGCCAGGCCTTCGTTACGCAATCATCGGCCCCCTCCTCTCTTTCTATTGCACCCCACCCTCACACCCTTACCCTGGATGTGTGTATTGCACAATTTGCACTGGTTCCACGTAGACTGCAAGTGCAGAGTATTCAGTCGCACTTAAATATTTTTGTCGGACATGACTCTCATTTTATTTATGATTATGTGTAAATAATTACAATATACTTGTAGTTACTGATGTCCTCTAAAATTATTTTAGAAAACGCTTGGTTTTCACAGTTTCAAGGACACAGAATTACCGGGAGTGAGTTGGAAGCAAACGGTTAGGAGATTTATAGGGGATATATTTGAAAATCTCCGAGTTATCGTGTAATAATGTAAAGGGATATATTTAAATATGGAGGCTGAGGTATCCAGAGGTGTGGGTGGGTGGGTGAGTGAGTGGGTGAGTGGGTGAGTGAGTGAAAGAAAGAGAGAGAGAGAGAGTATATCTCTGTCTACCTGTCTCTGTTTTTATGTGGGCGATTGAGCTAGTGGTCTTGGCTGGCAGACACACACAGTCAGACGGATAAACACGGCGGGAGAGAAAGACAGAGGTAGATTATAAAGTAGCAGGGTGTGGCAGGAGCAGTGTGAGGCTAGCTAGGTGTATGTGTGTGTGTGGACAAGGTGCGAGAAACGCATCTGGTGGAACCCAGCCTCTTTAAAGCAGTATAAAATCTTGTAACCTAAAAAACGTTCGAGCAAAAGCAAATAGCGGGCGTGACTAGATCAAGATGGCGATCGGTGTACAAGGTGAGGGCACGGGGATGGAAACCCGGCTGGTGAAGGTCAGAGGCCAAGAGGGAGGGATGAGGACGAGGCTTGTTTTCCTCCCCTGACCCCACGCGGTTGCCACTTCGTGTATAGTTCAGCAGTACTTTGGAATGCGCATATTATTAGTGTCGTGGATGATTTATGCGGTTTTTAGATTTTATTTTATTGTGTTTAGTTCCTTGCTAGAGATCGATGTAGCTTGGTGGGAACATCGCGTATTGGTTCGGCGTGTCGGAAGCAAGCAGGCAGGCAGATGGAAGCACTGCTTGACAGAACCGGTCAATTTCGCAGAGACAGCTGCTTTTATAATAACCGAGCGATTCCAAGCCTATGGCCCGCAGAGAAAGTTAGAGACGTATGATGAATTCGTTATCTGTACGAGGGACACGGACACCCTGGCCAGAGCCATGTATTATTCATTCACTATTAGCACATAAACTCTCAGGTCTTTAGAATGACACTTGGCGAGATGGATAGTTTGGCTCTTATGTTCAAAGGCGTTTAGAGTACCGAATGACATTTATAGGTTTTCGAAATCCATTCGATTTAGTTACCTGGCTAGGCCTGCCCGTCCTAGGCTACTTTCTGCTTCGCTGAGGGATAATCCAACGCATATGGAGCTTCCGGTAATCTTTTCTGTTAGTTCTATGGCCCTCGAAATCGACCCGCATAGACAGGAAGCCGCAGTATCTTGTTTACTCCATGACTGGGGGCGCTGACCCTGCTCGCGTAGGTTATCATCAAATCAAGATGACTCTGGATCTTTACGAAAATAAAACTATTTATATATGTTATAGTTATTTTTTATTGATAACATAGATCGGAGATAATTTCTCTTCTGCTTTACGTGGTGGATAATGTCACTGGCAAGTTCAAACGTCGCATGTTAAAGCTGAACTACAGCTCCACCTTGGCCTAGTTCTGTGTCCCACCCTTGTGCCGTGGCCAGTGGAGGAGGAGGCGGCGGCGGCGGCGGGTTGCTCGGCGGACGCGACGTGGAAGAACATGGAAATCGTTACGTCAGTTGACCGTCACCCATTAACTCTGCACGAAACGCTGTAGTTATCTCGGCTGTGGAGGCGGATGGTACGTGGTCGCTGTGAGGGAGGACGGGAGGAAGAGGGGGAGGGGAGAGCACGAGAGTGGGAGAGGGACAGGAATCGATAATGGTGAAGCCGCCGTGTTGAGCGCCAGTACTGAGCTTGAGGTTGGCTCGACGCTCGGTTATGGCCAGGGATGTCGCCTTTCTTGATATTCCATCTCTCTTCTTACAAAAACGAACTTAATGATGTTGGTGTAACAACGCCTATTAGGTGACGGTAGACCAGCGATTACTAGGGTTCAGATTTCTGGCTTTGGATTTGTTTGGACGTCGCTTGTTGCACTTGACCTTGCGTCGGAGATGCGGCGCTGGCTCTTTAACGATAATGAAATAGGAAATCTGTTGCCGCGTGAATTAGGGACTTTAATTACGTTCTTTATATTTTTATTGATTCATTTTGTTTCTTAGTTCTGGTGTTCTGGGGTGTTACATTGACCTTTGTAGACTTGGCAGAGCGTAGTAGTTCACGACCTTTAACGTACTGTTGACATTACTAGCACTTGATAGCTTACTGCTTTGGCGATGGAGTAGGTATCATTGGATTTTTTAGGATTACTATCACGGTCTTTAATATACACCGGGTTCATCATTGGTTTTGATATATGATTAAGCGTGACCTTCAAAGAATGGCTCAGTCAATCCCATCTGTTGACCTTTTGATTTTGCTAATGCTGAATAAATGTGCTGACCTTATGCATAGTTAACGCTGGCTGTAGTGACCGGGCATATAGCACACTCTTAAGTATAGAAGGTAGTAAAGATAATCTTTTTATTCTGTAGCACATTGTAGTAAGCTTAAGGAGTGGTCATTCTACCCGGGTGAGTATCTTACGCTGCAATTTGGATGAGAACATGAGTAAACCACTTCTGAGAGAGAGAGAGAGAGAGAGAGAGAGAGAGAGAGAGAGAGAGAGAGAGAGAGAGAGAGAAAGAGAAATAGAGAGAGAGAGAGAGAGAAAGAGAGAGAGAGAGAGAGAGAAAGAGAAAGAGAGAATATTTTTGTGCATAATCCTGTTCATGCGCGCTGCTCTTTTTTGTAGTTGTTGAAGCCAACGAAAGAAACACTTGTTGGCAGTGTGTTTGTCTTTTGACGTTTGGTAGAGAGTCATTTTTGAGGGGAAGAAACTTGGCGGTGTTTGAAAAAATGTATGGAAATCGCGAAGCCGAAAGGGTCCACGTGGATTATCATGTAATTGTCTAATGTAGGGGAGGCAACACTTTTTTATATAAACATTTCTTTTGTTGGTCTATGTTGCGTTAAGAATGTATGTCACTTATCGCTACTGCCTCCATCCTTCCTATCTCTTTTTGAAATGCTTTAAGATCTCGTTCTCACTCCAGCCTCCACGCTCCATTCCCCCCTCACCAGTCCTCCGGTGCCTTTGCCGTTTTCCTTGTCAACCTCAACCGTCCATACCGGTTCAACATATTTCTCTCCTCCTGTCCCTCCTCTTTCTCTCCCCCCTACTAACCTTTCCTTTCAACCGAGAATTTCCTCCCCCTCGATCCCTTTGCCTCAGAGTTTGGGCGCGCGGGTGGACCAGGTGAGGGTGGCCGCCACACGATCTGGACTTGCCCGCCGCTGTTTCCCACGGGTGTTGCGAAGGCTGTATTACCGTGTCATGGGAGAGGCCGTCTGTCCTGCTGGCTCATGTCCCTTGCTTCGTCTGTGAGAGTGCAGCGCCGTTCCGTGTTATTGTAGCTCTGTGCCGTCATTGGTCGAGTAATGGAGCTTGTTCGCGGCCGGAGATCTTGGCTACGTGCTGTCGGTTGGTGTAGCCAATGGCTGGTGAACGGATGTCGGGACGCTGTCGTGATTGAGCAGCTGTATGTATAGAACAGTATTATAAGCACTGGATATTGATAACGCTGATGCAAGCGCTACTTAAGGTATTTTCATCTTCTATGTAAACGTCATTAGAATAATTTACAGTATTACACCATTAGCTCCTATTACATTGTTAACTTTACTATCATAATTTTTTATAATTTTCTTCCAAACGGTTAACCCTGTTGAAACTAGAAACTCTTTGCCCATTCATCAGTTGCCCCAATCGGGGCCTATTGCCATCCCCTCCCCCATTAGCGCCTAAAGCCGTGCCTTTGAGGTTTCCCTTCATCAAGGTGCGTCGTGTAGGGTGTCACTGGCGCGACCTGTCGTCTGTAGAGCGCCCGACGTCCGGATCGGCCCCGCGCACACCTGTGTTGTCACGCTCTCACCTGACCAGACGCGCTTGTCACAGGATCCGTCAGTCAATACGCTGCTACACCAGTAGTGCCAGTGCCTCTCAATGCCGAGTATTGACTCATCCCTCCGAAAAACCACTGCACCGCAGCTTGGGTTACTCGGGTGTTGCTTTGTGGCTTTTTAAATACCCTCGGACTTCTTTTACTTATGAACTTTTTAGTCATGACATTTGTCCTAATCCTACTTTTGGTATCCTAAATTGATATTTTTCTCTTTTTCTTCACAGGTGAGGCTTGGTGGCTTCGTCAACAGTAAATGTGCAGTCAGTACCAGTATTTTACAATTAGGTATCCCATACTCTATGGAGTGAATGAATAGATAGGCCTACATAGATAAACGTAAAGGAATTTGGTAATATATTGATAAATAGGTAGATAGGTAGGTAGATAAAATTAAAATGTTTATTTCTCAATAAACGCACGCACACACACACACCACACACCACACCACACACCACACCACACCACACCACACCACCACCACCACCACACACCACACCACACCACACACCACACACCACACCACACCACACACCACACCACACAACCCACAACCACACACACACACACACACACACACACACACACACACACACCACCACACACACCACCACACACACACCCACACGACACACACACCCACACGACACACACACCCACACGACACACACACCCACACCACACACACCCACACCACCCACCCACACCACACACCCACCCACACCACACACCCACACCACACACCCACCCACACCACACACCCACCCAACCACACACCCACCCACACCACACACCCACCCACACCACACACGCACTCACGCACGCACGCACGCACACACGCACGCACACATGCACGCACGCACACACGCACACATGCACGCACGCACATACGCGCACACACCACACACACACACACACACACACACACACACACACACACACACACACACACACACACACACACACACACACACACACACACATAAATAAATAAATACATGCACTCATGCATACACACATGCATACAGATACATACATGCACGTACATAGACGCACACAAGCACGCACACATGCACGCGCACACAACACACACACACGTGTGTTGTGTTGTGTTGTGTTGTGTGTGTGTGTGCGTGCGTGCGTGTGTGCGTGTGCGTGTGCATGTGCATGTGCGTGTGCGTGTGCATGTGCGTGTGCGTGTGCGTGTGCGTGTGCGTGTGTGTGTGTGTGTGTATGTATGTATATGTGTGTGTGTATATGTATATGTATGTGTATTTAGGAGGGTGTTAACTATTTTGTTTTCATGTGAGTGTGCTTACGTTTTTACAAATTAAAACAATCCTATCCACTTATGCATGCATAAATTGTGATGGCGGTATATTTCTCTGTTTTGCCGTGTTTTAGTAATGTTGAATCAACCCAGAAAGCGGACTCTGCGTATGGCTTGCACGCGCAGACACACCAAGGGGAGGCGGGTCGAGCACTTTGGAAGTGGTCCAAGTTTGTTCCGTGTTTCCAACAGCTGATATACGCAGGCATAATAAGTTAGAGGGAAGAGAGAGAAACACATGCAGTGAAGAAATACACGGTTAAAGCTAATGGTAAAATAATGATGTGGATAATGGGATGACCCCTACAGTTCCTGTGACTGTGAAACGTTCGTGGAAACGTGATAAAACGTTGATAGTACAGGCGTCCTCCTGGGGAAGGGGAGAAACGTTCTATATTTAGCTGACGTCTGATGGGAGGGTAGCAGATGCTTTCCGGGCTTCTGTTGGAGCGCCAGAGCCAGCACTTCGCCGACAGCTCTTTGAAGATTACACACGCCCGGAAGGTGTGCAGACGCATGAGGTTATCGCCACCCCTCGCATCGCTACAAACGTTAGGTGTTCAAAAGCGAGTAACACTGTGGCCCATGGGTTGTACTGTGGGCCTGCGTCGGTGCCCTGTTTGATGGGAGTAATGAATTGCAAGTGGGTGTTTACGGGACTCCAGGACCGGGCGCGAGGATGGGGGCGGCCGGGTATTTGTAGTCGTGACATCAGCTTGTGTATGTGATGACCTCACCGCCGCCGCCACCCGCACCCGCTCATTGGTTAGGAGTGACTCGACGCCGGGAGTGTGGGTGCTGGTGGGGGTAGGGGTTCGAGCGACCTTACGATGGTTGGTGTGGGGAGGGGTGGGGAGTCATGTGACAGAAAAGGGCGTGTTGGGAGATGGGAGGCAGGGAGTATGCGCTGCTACCTGGACTGCGGATGTATAAAAATAGGATAGGGACGGAAAGGTTGGGAAGGGAAGAGGAAAAGGGGGTGGAGGAAGCAAACTCTGTCGCGAGAGAAAAAAAATGAAATAATTAAAAAGGAGGTAATGATAGTATGATTGCGAATGGGAACAACAATAATTTCATAAAATTAAATAGAGAGAATGCAGCACACAGACATATATATATTTGAAATGCAGTAAATATAGATTCTATATTTAATCGTACAGAGGAATTAATAAATAAAAGAGAGGGAAGGAAATGTGGGCAGCTGAAGTGAGGTACGGGACGAGTGAGGGTCCAGTGAGTGTCGTAGCGGCCGCCGGTGCACTCGCTCATCAAGCTCTAGTCGGGACACCGAGCGGCGAACTTAGTGCATCGTGGCTGTAATGGTGAGTGAATAGCTAATGAGCGATAATGATGTGCGTAATTATCGGTCGCTGGACATAGACTTATAATTTTAAAATCCAGAACGCATGCATTGTGAGGCAGATGCGGCGATCTTACCGTAGGAGTATAAAGCGTTGGTGTTACAAGAAAAAGTTAAAAAATGAAATATCACTTCGTTGTAGAATATTAAGTTACAAAAGTTGTGTTGGTGTGAAGGAGCGGCGGTGAGTCAGCGTGAGCGAACCAGTGGCTCCCTGTTGATCTTTGCGGCTGGAAATGTTTCTAGGAAGTGTGGGAGATCAGAAGCTGTATATATACTGAGTATTGGTGATGGATGTCGCTTGCATGCTGGTTACGTTATCCAGAATGAAATAAGAAAGAAGAGAATTAATAAGTGTGTCGACGCGTTCTGCTGTTCCGAGAACACCGGTCTGAATAGGAAAAGGTAAAAAAAAAAGTGCCGTTCGTAAAGATACCGGTGACATGCAACTCCTTTATTTATTGTATGATTATCTTCTCCTTATGGGCCTATGTAGAATTAAAAGACGCATTCCAAAGAGAATTACGGCCCTAATAATATTTGAGGTCGTCAGAAGGCAAAGTTATCAGAGGATGGACCAGTTTTGTCGATTTATCCAAGGGTGAGATTGATTCTTGAATAGTGTGCACTTTAGATGGGAAATGGAGGGATGAGAGGGAAAAGGAAGATAAGAGAGATGTAGTAGGGCGTGTAAGGGGCGGTATGAGTGGCCAGCACAGGGTTAAAACACCTTCTCCAACACTCGAAAGGCTTGACCGATGGCTCTCTGGTAATAGGCTGTGGGCGTGTTTATGGCTATGTGGTTGGAGGGTGATATGTCAGAGTTGTAAAGATGCGCTGTGTTCAGGAGACGCCCGCGGGGGGAGAATAAGGAGTGGAGCGCGTCGATGAGAAGGGGGTGATAGTGAGGAAGGGCATGGGGAGGAGAGAGAGGGGCGTTAGTTAAGCACAGCTGTCCCGCACATGTGGTGCTGTGTTGGGGAAAGGAGATTGGTTGAGGGGAAGGTGTAGATTGTGTATCTCCCTTTTTCTCTCTTTCTCCCTCTTTCTCTCTCCCTCTTCCTCCCCTTTCTCTCTCTCTCTCTCTCTCCCCTCCCCTTTCTCTCTCTCTCTCTCTTCCTCCCTTTCTCTCTCTTCTCTCTCTCCCTCCTCTCTCTCTCCTCCTCCTCCTCTCTCTCTCTCTCTCTCTCCCCTCTCTCTCTCATCTTCTCTATATCTCCTCTCTCTCTCTCTCTCTCTCTCTCTCTCTCTCTCTCTCCCTTCTCTCTCTCTCTCTCTCCCCTTTCTCTCTCTCTCTCTCCCCTTTCTCTCTCCCTCTCCCTCCCCCCCTTCCCTCCCTCCCTCTTTCTTTCTTTCTTTCTTTCTTTCTTTCTTTCTTTCTTTCTTTCTTTCTTTCTTTCTTTCTTTCTTCTTTCTTCTCTCTCTCTCTTCTCTCTCTCTCTCTCTCTCTCTCTCTCTCTCTCCCTCCCTCTCCCTCTCCCTCTCCCTCTCCCTCTCCCTCTCCTATCCCTTCCTCTCCCTCTCCTTCTCTCCTTCTCCCTTCCTCTCCCCTTCCCCCTACTTTTCTTCCTGTCTCGTTATCGCCTCCTCCTAACTTGCCCTCGTTGCAGTGCTTGGCTGCTTCTGCCTCCCACGCTCCCCGCAGGAAATGCCGCTAATGTTCTTCACTCTAAAAGGAACGAGCGGGTCAGTGGTGAGCCAAAGCCACTTTTTGTGAAAGTGCAGCGCGCTTTTTATTCTTAACATTCGCCTATTTTGTTCTAAATCTAAGTTTATTTTAAAAGGTTAATGATAAAAAATATGGGGAAATATATGTCTGCGCGGTGCCTAAACCTAAAACCGGAAGAAGGAAGAGAATCACTTGTTGATTTTCGAACAATTTGATGATTTTTAAAAATTTTGCTCAGGAGTTTCCTCGCACGGCGTCGAGAGCAACGTCAGGAAACGTGTAATGGAGGTAAACGCCTGTGGTAGAGGAGGGAGATTGGGGGTGGGGTGCTGCCGGGGGGATGTCTTGTTTTCGTAGTTCCATTGCTTTCGAAAGTTGCTCTGATTCGTGCCGGCTCAACAGCTTGAACGTATTTCCATTTTGAGAACATGGGTCGAAATAGGCGTAGAACCCCCAGTTTGCAGTCCGTGGAAGATCTCCCCATCCCATAATCTCTGTCCATTTGGTGGTGCACTGGTTTGTCGTGACGGTAATGGATTTTCTAGGCATTATTACGAAGGCGACGTAGAGAGTCCTTCACTATCAACTGGTCATGAGGGCGACAGGGTAGCCGTTTGGCGAACTCCCGCGGAGTTTCATTCAGGATCATTCATTGTGGGTATTTTGTCCCCGTTAACCTTATGTTGCGTTACTTAATTATGCCGTTTGTTGTACGCTGACTAGTAGATTCCCAGTTCATTTTTTTGTGATTACTAGTTGATTCGCTGAAGAATTGACTGACGATCAGAAGCAGTAGTAGCTCCGGCCATGAAGGTTTTGAGTGAGTGGGCGTGTGTGCTGTTGATGTGCCATAGGCCGCGCCCTGGGGAGCCACGCCCCCTCCTCATCGTAGGTGCTCACCTTTAATGGGAAGGAACGGCCCAAGAAACCACCCGGAGGGTTGCCGTAGATCTCAGGCGACGTCTTCAAGTTCAGGCTGGACTGGGCGCAGGGATGACATGACCGGCGTTTGATGCTTTTGGCTAATTTTAGCTCGTGTACTCTGGCTGTTTATGCTGACGGTCCTGGTGTTTTGTCGGATGGCGACAGACTGCAGCTTGCAGTCCTGCGTGTAAATTAAGTAATGGAAGTGTTCGAAACCTCTTCTAGGATTATTTTTTTTTTATACAGTTCGGTATTCGTTGTCGGAAAAAATGGCAATCTCTTTTGTTTTCTCTGATTTCCGCATTGCCCCCATGCTGTCGAAAGAAATTTACAACTAAGTTAGCAGCTTTAGAGAAGAAAGGTTGAGATATCTTTAAACAAGACATCAGAGGAATGATTTCAAGGAAGTGTGGAAGAGAGAGGGAGAGAAAATGTGACTGCATCTCAGAGAATAGCCGTGGCAACAGAAGAATGGCACCCTGGTGTTTATCGAAACTAAGCTGCGATATTTTTTTTATCCACCATAAATCCATGGAAAGTTTTCATGGTTTGTGACGAAACTACAAAAGTTACCGATTTTTCTCCTTTATTTGAAAAAAATAAATCGTTGGTAAGGTCGTATCTTAGGCAAAGTAATATCCGATTGACGAAACCTCAGCGTCTGCCTTTAGCGGGACGCTGCATCCTTCATCCGTGTTATTGACTCACTGCATTTGCGGTTGACCTTCGTGAGGATGATGCATATCTTAAAATCCGTCTCATGACATTCTCTCTCTCTCTCTCTCTCTCTCTCTCTCTCTCTCTCTCTCTCTCTCTCTCTCTCTCTCTCTCTCTCTCTCTCTCTCTCTCTCTCTCTCTCTCTCTCTCTCTCTCTCGTGCGTGTGCGAATGCGAGAGCGAGAGCGAGAGCGAGAGCGAAGGAAAGAGAGAGAGAGAGAGAGAGAGAGAGAGAGAGAGAGAGAGAGAGAGAGAGAGAGAATGTTTGTCTGCATGTTTGTGCGTGCGATTGTGTATGCGTGTTCATATTTATATATGTTTGTTGAAAGTAAGGTGTTTGATCCTTGGTTCGTCCATTTCGAGCCTTATGAGTGTTTGCGTAAGGGGGAGAGCGGGCGAGTCATACTCCAGCCGCCCAGCCATGGTGAAACGCTGGCTTCAAGTGAGTGCTTTTCGGAGGGGTGAGTTGTGTGCGTGTTTTGGAGAGCGAGCCGAGGAAGAGAAGGGTGAGGAGGAGGAAGGGAAAAAAGGAAGGGGAGAAGCAATGGCTAAGTGACGGGGGAAACGGGGAACAAAGTAGAGGGAACCTGGTGATGTGTGTTCCGACTCCCCTCGCACCAGGCGACCCAGCCCCATTTCCCTCAGCCATTTAAACCCCATCAGGACTGTCGCCGCCCCGCCCATCACACCGTGCCACCCAGCCGCCCTTTACCCCCCCTTAACCCCCCTCTCCATCTCCCCCTTGTCCTACCCCAGACCCATATCTCGTTCCACCCGTGACTCCTCTTCCCCTTCGCCCGACGCTTTCCCCCCCCCTCCTCCCCTTCGCCTGACGCTCCCTCATCCTCCGCCCCCCCCCCTTCGCCTGACGTCCCCCCCTCCTCCCCTCATGCCGGTTCGCCCCGCCCTCTTCCTAACATCAACAAACTCCCCGTCATCACCGCCTCTCGTCGCTCCGCCGGACTTGCACTGCTTGTGGAGTCTGCTGCTTTAAGACTTGGCAGTTCCTTCCCTTTGCTTTTCGTTTTGTTTTTGACAGGAAACTTCTTTTACTCCGTGTCGTCGAGAAGGTTGAGGATGTCTAAGGTTTGAGGTAGTGGGAAGGAGGAGGTGGAGGTGGAGGTGGAGGTGGAGGTGGAGGTGGAGGTGGAGGGGTGGAGGTGGGGTGGACGTGGACGTGGACGTGGACGTGGACGTGGACGGAGGTGGAGGTGAAGGTGAAGGTGGAGGTGTTGTACTGTCCACCTCTCCCGCAACCCCTGGCGTTCTCTCTCGTTCCCTGACCTACTCCGCTCCCTCCCCTCCTACCATTGCAAAGGCTGTAGAATTCGTTGATTCTGCGTGTTGTGTGCACTTATTATTATCATTATTATTATTATTATGATGATGATGATTGTTAATTCGCTGCGGAGAATTTTATGGGCTGCGGTGTGTATGTACGGAGATATGGTCGTCGGTCATGTGATGTCCGTCCGTAACATCATTAGCCGGGTGTGTTCCGTGTTGTCGTGTTGCATCGCATGTCGTGCACCGCGTATCACATAGCATCGATCGTCGGTCGTGCATAACTTGCCATCAGGTCACGACTGTTGCAGTGGCACTCTTGTCATATTATGTAACGTTGGCGTGTCTTGTTCTGATCGGGATTGTATGGGGATATTTTCAATTTATCGTACGAATATCTGTGGGTGTGACCTGTGTTAGATTTAGAGATTATTGGCCTTTTTGTCTTAATTTTTGTAAAGTTTCGCTGTTTTTTCAGCTTATTTCACTTTCAGCACGTTTGTCTCTCCTGTCTGTAGAATCGCGCCTTTGCTTAAACCTGACGCGACGCTCAACTTATAGGGCTTCAGGCAACGCACGTTACTGCATATGGCGGCATTATACCTTTTTGTATTCGGATAAAAAGTTTTGTACTTTAAGAATAACAAAGAGAAAATATTTATAATATGTATATATATATATATATATATTATAATATATAAAATAATATATTTAGTATATAATATAATTATATATATATACACATACTAACAAAACTTTAAAATAATACAACAAACAACCACGCACACGCAGACACACACGCACACGCACGCACACACACGCACGCACACACGCGCGCACACACACGCACGCACGCACCCACGCACGCACGCACGCACGCACGCACGCACGCACGCACACACGCACGCAACGCCACGCACCACACGCACGCACGCACACACGCACGCAACACAGCACACACACACAACACACCAACAAACACACACTTACACGTACACGTACACACACACACACACACAACACCAACACACACACACACAACACAAGCACACACAACACCACACACACACACCATATATATTATATATATATATATTTAATATATATATATATATATATTATTCATCACACATATATACTACGAGTGTGAATTCATGTCTCGACAAATTGCAAGTAGAACAACGAAGGGAGGTACAAGAACGCACACGAATATGCCGAAGGCGTTTTCGCGTGCATGTATATGTGTTTACAAATGTATATGCATGCCGCGCGTGTGTACTTCGTCCGAATCTGTGGGCGGCGGAGGTGGTGAAGGGTGTTGTCATCCTGATGGCCAGCGTCGTCATATCGATCCAGGTTGGCCGAGGAACCATCTTTCCCGAGTGGCTCCCGGCGCCAGTGGGAACTGCGTCTGGGAGGAGCCGCCCAGACCCCCACTTGACCTGCCACGACCAAGGAATTTCTGTCTCTGGGGCCATTTGCTCTGGGATTTAAAAGTCGAACGGGAATAGCAGATGCAAGTAGATGGGCAGGGGGACCGGGTGCACACTGCGCGATATGGGGAGCGTGTTTTGGATTTGAATATGCTGGCATTTTAAAGGCAAAATACGATTGTATGCATTACATTCTGGTGTAGAAAAAATATTATTTCGGAAGCTCCACCCACGAGCGTATGTTATTTCAAAATGAATGAACTTCATGGTATGTTATTTGAAGGGACGCCAGATAAATACAGTTTTATAGCCACCACAGCTCTTGTATATGGTAGCTGCGGTATCATATTCTTGAACTATTTAATATTCATTAACTTTTAACAGAGTTGATGGGCACTGCCAGATCCTTCTGACTGCGTTCATTGATTTGATTAGCGCTGTATGTTGCCATTGACCGGTGGTATGTAGTCGGGATTGCTGCCGTTATTATTTGTGCTGAATTAAAGAGGTGTATTTTGTGTTTACCTTCTTGTGTCTACGAAGTGAGTTTTTTTGTGTGTGGAAATGCGTTTGGTGAAGAGGGAGACGGCGAGAATGTTTTTATTGGGTAACAGCTGATGAGGTGCTGACGGAGGGTGGCCATAACATGGGTTTCCTTTACTTTATTGCTCTTCCCTGCCTTTCTTTCCTTTCCCCCCTCTTATTTCGTGATTACCCCAGGAGCCTCCGTTTCCGTCCATTTATTTTTTTCTTCTCATTGTCTTTATTCCTGCCATGTCTTTTTCCCCATTATCCACCAGTCTGTCCATTCCTCTCGTCCCCTTCCTATAAAAACCTTTTCCCCGTATTACTTCTCCATTATCTCTCACCCTCCCTCTTTCGGCATCTCTAGTGCAAGGTATCACTGATAAGCCGCATAGCCTAAAGGCCTCATTAAATGCCGGCTTTAATGCCCGGCTCCGCTCGCTCGTGTCATGTGTGTCATGTCACAGAGCAGCTGAGGGTCTCGCAGTGGCAAATCCGACACGTGCCCTTGCGGAACACCTGTTTCTTGGGCGTGCCAGTGGCTCGTGGCTCTCTTGTGTCCGGGACTTACTCAGTCGGTGTTGTGACTCAGACGGTCGTGTTTTTTTTGTCTGTATTGCAGCGCTCGTCAATTTCATGGCATGTGTTCTGGCCAGTGTTGTTTCCTTGCACTGGCTTGAGTCTTCGACTCGCAGTAAACAGCGAGATTTTCTCTTAAGCGGAGGATTTGGAGGAATAGAATGAGGAGGATTAAGGAGGGAGAGAAGGGGGAAATGCAAGGGGTCAGTCAAGGTGAACTGAGAGAAGAGATGGAAGTTTTAGCATTTGCCGTCCGTCCGCCCGTCCGCACACATATACACGCACGCGCGCTGGCATTTGTTCCTTCTATTTCTTCTTCCCTCCTTCCTCCTCCTTCCTCCTTTTCCCCCCCCCCCTAACCTACCTACTTCCTCTGGCGACCGAATCTCTTTCTCAGCACTTGCAGTCCAGCTTATTCGGATTGTCACCTGAACTTACGGTCTACACACTTGAAGGCGATCGCTGTGAGAAATGGCTGTTTTGGACACAGCTACTTTTAATTTGGTGTCCCTTGAAGTTGTTGGCCTGTTGTGAACGGCCTGGTCGAGTATGAGCGCAGAGCCGGCTTATCCATTCGTCTCCCTCTCCCCTTCCCCGCCCCCTCTCTCTGTCTGCGTCTCTCCCCCTTTCTCCTCTTCTCGCTTTTTCCTCACCCCCTGCCCCTCACTTCTCATCTCCTCCTCCTCTCCTCTTCACCCCCTTCTCCCTCCCCTCCTCACCCCCTTCCCCCTGTTGTATCCTTCGACACCCACACACACACCCCGCCTTCTTGCCTCACCCTCCACTCCCCCCCTCCCAAACTAACCGGCTGTGGGCAGTAGGAAAGCAACAGATTCTACGACAGAGATGATGGCGAACACGGATACAAACGAGTGTGTGATTATGAGTAGGAGTGTCTGTGTGGGGGGAGGTTGTAAGTTTGAAAGTATATTTGTGTGTGTGTTAGGAGGAGGAAGGCAAGGAGGGTGGAGAAAACGGAGATGGAAGGAGAGAATGATTTGTTTATTTTTATCTTTTCTATGTTATTCTTTTTGTATTTAATATTTCATTGTGGATATGAGATGATTGAATCTCCCCCCCCTCTCTCTCTCTCTCTCTCTCTCTCTCTCTCTCTCTCTCTCTCTCTCTCCTCTCCTCTCTCTCTCTCTCTCTCTCTCTCTCTCTCTCTCTCCTCTCTCTCTCCTCTCTCCTCCTCCCCCTCCCTCCCTCCCTCCCTCCCTCCCTCCTCCTCCCTCCCTCCCTCCTCTCTCTCTCTCTCTCTCTCTCTCTCTCTCTCTCTCTCTCTCTCTCTCTCTCTCTCTCTCTCTCTCTCTCTCGGCGTGAGGTTTTGAAGAGGAGGGGCAGGGTGAGATGTGCTGGCGAAAAGTAGGGTAGGCAGGTGAGAACTGGGGAGGTGTAGGATGGAGGATGGGTAGGGGCCGGGGGAGGGTCCTATCATTAACGTCGTCGCGGTCGAGTGTCAGGCGTTATTGGACCGTGCCCTGATCGTCCCTTTTCGCCTATGTAGATTACGCCACCTCTCTTCCCGCCCCCGCCCCCCCTTTCCCTCTAAACCCAGTGGCTGATGACCTCATGAATATCACCCTTGTGCCTCATTGATTACTCATCTTCCCTTTTCTTCCCCGCCCCTTTCCTCCCCCTATCTCCTACTCATGGACATTCCTTCTTTACCTCATTCCCGCATTCATCGTAAGGGATGGGCGTTCTGTTAATGATCGTAGCACCGATATATACATGTTATACCGGGGTGTATATACACACACCTCTGTATATAATATGTATAACATTTATTCGTGCATATGTATTATATTCCTAAATACTTGCTCTTTGTACGTGGTTATTTAGTTTAAATGGAATTTTAGCCTCAAACTGCACAATGCAGTCTAACATGTCAGAATGGAAAATTACCCTGGAATGCATGTTGACAAATATACAGACAGACAAGCCCATTACTATCAGACATGGTACCAGAGCCCGGATGTCGAGTCCAAACCCCCTGCCACTTGTACCCCGTGGCCCTAGCGAACTGGATGTGCCTCCACGTCGATACGCACCGACACTAATGACTGCGCCGCCTGCACGCAACCACCGCCGGCGACCTGCAGTGTGGCGCCGTCGGAGGTGGGCTGACGGCGAGCGAAGAACCCGGCCAGAAATCGACAACTCTTTTGCCGGGGGTGATGAAGACATTGCCCCCCCCCCCCTCTCTCTCTCTCTCTCTCTCTCTCTCTCTCTCTCTCTCTCTCCTTCCTCTCCTCCTCTCTCCTCTCTTCTCTCCTCTCTCTCTCTCTCTTCTCTTCTCTCTCTCTTCTCCTCTCCTCTCTCCCTCTCCCTCCCTCCCTCCCTCCCTCCCTCCCTCCCTCTCTTCTCCCCTTCCTCCCTTTTCCCTTTCCTTCTCCCTTCTGCATAGGATGATAAGATGATCACCGACAATGACCCCCATTGTGGTGCAAATCGTGGGCGTGGTCACTAGAGTGTGTATGTATGTTTGTATCTTTATCCATGGGTATGTATGTGTATATGTGTGGATATGTTTATTGGTCACATTTTTCGTTCTTTATTTTCTGTGTTGGTTCATATATATTATACACGCACACGCACACGCACACGCACACGCACACGCACGCACGCACGCACGCACGCACGCACGCACGCACGCACGCACGCACGCACGCACGCACGCACGCACGCACCAACACACACACACACACACACACACACACACACACACACACACACACACACACACACACACACACACACACACACACACACATATATATTAATGTATATATATATTTTTTTCTTTTCTTTTCTTTCTTTTTTTTTAGTGCGTGAGTATAAATGTGAAAGTTGGTTTGTGTGTGCGAGTTAATGTACATGCATGTCGGTCTTTGTTTTTTGTGCATGTATTGTACATTAGGTTATGGCAATTTTTAGTAATGACTCTTTCCCAATGAAAATTGTCACTCAGATGTGTGGCATTGCCCGGTGTATTGTGACTATTAATAACCTTGTGTGTGGGTGTGTTAAGGTCAAAGATCATTCACCGTGCGTCGAGACGGGAAGATGCTACATGTATGGGGCTAGACAGGCTTGGAATCATAGCCCGGAATTTCAAGATATACCACTGGCGATCGCGCTTGCACAAACGCACACGCACATTTAAAGGCACAGACATAATGGTACACACTCAAAGACGCACTCGCATGCACAGATATATTTATATACACATGTTTATATATATTTTGAGATGCACAACAGGATGCAGAGTGCCCCGAATAGTTTACAGGAGAGCAGCTCTTGTCGGCCACTTCGGGGTGCATGCGAGAGCTCCACTTGGGTTGCGTCATTCCTCCCGACGCTCCTTCACCTCCCCGGCCTTATCCTAAAGCTCCTTCGATGGCCGTAGCTAATGCTTGCTGGTTATAAATGTGCTTGCTTCTTGTCTAGCCAATATGGAGTTTTATATACGAAGTCCTTCATTTAGAAAAAAAAAAAAGTTTTTGTCTTTCTGGGTACTGCCGGGGATGGATAGTAGATTTTCCGTGTTTATTTATGGTGCACTTCCGTTCTTCTGAAGTGAATTTTTATACTGCTGAAATATCGATCAGTTGTACTGTAATATCTGTTGTTTTTCGGATGTCTTCACTATATAGCCAGTTGGAAGGAGGGAAGAGGTCCGTGAGATCCATTTATTGTATTTCAGCATTTCGCAATGTAAATTGATTATAATTTATTCTATATTCCCACGCGAGGCAGCCCTCCTCCACGCCACCTCTACGCCCACTCCTCCCCTCCCCCCTTCCCTACTTATCCCACCCCACCAATCCTTACCCACGCCACCCCACCAATCCTTACCCACGCCACCCCGCCCGCCGTGACATGCGGGGAAATGATATTCCGAACGCTGTCTCTCTTCGCAGCGTGAAAGCGCCGAAGGGAATCCCATTACGTGGGCACAATCACCGCTGACTCTTGCCATAGCACGTCGGAAGGCGAGGTTCGGGTAGCGAGCCGCAGGTAGACGGAGGGAGATGGCTTTTTCTCAGAATTTGATCAGTCCTTTTTCAAGATAATTGCGAGTGGAAGGGAGAAGCGGGGGCGGGCACGGGTGAAAGGAGGTAGTAAAGGGAAGGTATTGGCAGGAGGCTGGGGGCGCGGATGTAGGAGTGGGAAATAGATTTAGGAAAGAAGGGTGACGAAAGAGGTCGAAGAAAGGATGGCTCTTCTCGGCAAGAAGTCTCAGGCTTCGAGGGACAAAACGGGGTTTCGGCCAGGATGGGTGCGGGGGAAAAACAAGTGGGCGGGGCCGGACTCGGAGGCAGCGAGATGTGGAAAGGGAACACCTGATGGGTCTCACCCTCCCCCTTACCTGTCCTCTCTCTCTCTCTCCTTCTTCAGCACCCTGTTCCTCCTTCCTTTCTTCCCCTTCCCCTTCCCTCTCATTCTCCCTTTTAGGTTCTTTTAAACCTTATCCTTTGAATAAAATCCCTCCCTCTCTCTCTCCTCTCCCTGTCCCTCGCTCTCCTCCCTCTCAACAGCCCTTGACAGCCTGCCCAACCCTTGGAAGCTTTTATACATGTCCGTCCTTCATTGTTATAGGGGTGGGAGAAGAGTGTGGAGTGTGGAGTGTGGAGTGTGGAGTGAGGGAGAAGTAGAAGTAAGCTTAGGAGGAGGAGGAGGAGTATAAGAAGAGAGGTGTATTAGTGGGAGGGAAGAAACGACAGAACAGTAATGATTATAAGAGCGGAAAGAGAAAAGGTTGGGGACAGTTGATATTAAGGCCTTGGTACAGCTACAAAGAAACAGAGGAGGGACAGAAGATAGTGCGAGATCGTGTGGAGGAACTTAGAAAGCTTTGAGTTGGATGTGACTTCTCCTTATCAGGGACGCTGTAATCGGGGAGCCTCGGCAACCTGCTGCTCCGGCAATGAGTCATCTTGCTATTCCTCTCGTTCCCCCATTCGCTTGACCATCACATCTTCCCACGACATTTCAGACTTCACTCCCAACATTCACCCTATATTTTCCTTTTCCAACCTGTTTCCTGCCTTATCCCGTCATCTTCATCCGTTTCCTTACCTATTCTCCAACATCACTCTTCACTGCCTTATCCTCAGCATTCACCCATTTTCTTATCGATCCGCCAGTCGTCTGTATTTAGTCTTTCGCCAGTCTTCCTGCATCCTTTTTCTCCCTCTGGCGGTTTTTAATGGCCGTGGTATTTAGAATAGGGCGTGTGTGGCATCGACATGTTACAGGGACCTTTGATTCCCCTTAATAAAGCCTGATTCTCCACAGTGGGAGCGGGAAGGGCGTCGCGGATGGCTTAGGGCAGAAAAAGGAGAGCATGGGGCCGGGGGGGGGGGGGCAAGGTGGATCGGGATGATGCGGGGTTGGGGGTGGGGGTAGGGGTAGTGGGCGGAGGTATCGAAAGGTAGGGTAACGTGAAGGTAACGGGAGAGTCGTTCTTGTACGATGCCATAAATATTCTTATTTTGTATGAGCGTGCGTGTACACACATCCATGATATTATCAGTAAACATGGATTAATTGAGTCAGCTCCTTTTATTTGGATGTTCTTTAGTTGTGGGGATTACCGATAACCTATTACCTTATTTCCTTCCCTAGCACACCTATGCTTCGCTATCGGCAGGAAGGACTGGCGTTGATAAGCGCTATCAGAATAACCTTACCTTGCCATCACGTAAAGAGGCAAAGGGGGGCGGATGTAGGGCAACGCAGTGATACGAGAGAGAAAAAAAGATGAACACCTATTTTGTTCTTGTTCTTCGATTGTAAAAGCGTCTGTTCTTTACTTGCGAAACCCATTTAGATATAAGCGACATTCTTGTGGCTTGTGGTGGCGTTGCACGGATGAAGTCGCCCGTGTTATCACTATTATCGCTATCTCTATGACAACGGTACGGTTTTTGTCCTCGCAAGTGCCACTACTTTTATCGTCATCGACATCGAGACTTTTTAAGGTGTGATGATAAACCAAAAAGGTCATGTATGAATCGCTGGAGAGTCTTTAGGCCTCACGTAAGTAAACCAAGTTTAAAAGTCAAGAAAGATAAATTGAATATAGAATGTCGCAAAAGAGCTTGTCCCAGCGTTGAATAATGTGATTATCTTTCCTTCCCCTCTCATCCTTCTCTCGTGTCTCTTCTCTTGTCCCTACGCAAACCCATTCCCTCTGAAACTATAGCCTAATGGGTGACTCGGGTTGCTGCCCCTCCACCCGGATCATAGTCCTTTCGCTGTCCCTCTTCTTTTCTTCGCTTTTATTTTATTTTCGTATTTTTTTTCACCATTGTTTCTTTCTTTCCTATGTTTTCTATTTTCCCTCTTCTCTGCTCTCCTCTCTTCTCTTCTGCTCTTCTCTCTTCTCCTCTTCTCTCCTCTCTTATCCTCTCTTATCCTTCCCTCTACTCCTTTCCTCTTCTTTCCTTGCCTTTCCTTCTCCCTCTTCTCTCCTCCCTCTTCCCACCTTCCTCCTCTCTCCCTCCCTCCTCCGTTACCCCCTATCTCCCTCACACCGTCTCTCCGTTCCTTCATTCTTTCTTTCTTCCATCCCTTTTCTTTCTTTCTCTTAGCTTGTATGTTTTTTTTTTATTTGGATTTGACTAGAATTGAATCCGGTTTTCGCTCCTCCGGCCGTCCTCTTCGGGAGACTGCTTGGCCAGGCACTTTTCATGAATGGCGACGAATGGTGGGGAATCGTAATTGGTGTTTGCTGCCATGACTCAGTAGCTCCGTGTTTTTTTTAGGGAGGATGTGCTTATTTTTATTATTGGAAATCCTGCGAGCCGTTTAAATTAGCAAGCTGGCTGTATTGTCCAGTGGGTAAGGCTTTATTCAATTATTGTTCGTTATTTATTGTATGACAATAATTCTTTAATTAACAGGAATGTGCTAAACAGACCTTATTTACAAACAAAGAGGACATGCGTGTGCACTGTGCGATAGAAAGATAAATTGAATATATATCATGTATTTATATTATATGTATTATATATATATATATATATATTATATATATATATATATATATATATATATATATATATATATATATATATATATATATATATATAATATAATAATATGTAATATATATATTATATGTATATTGTATATTATACATTATATTTTTATTTATTAATGTGGGGGAGGCGACGCCCCCTGTTGGAAACCACAAATTAACCCATGTTGATAGTGATGTATTCAGCTGTATAGTATTTCGAATGGGTAGTCGGAAGGGCGTGGCCCTTTCTAATTAAGATATCTCTTTTTAGTGGTTATCGCGCCCATTGGTTTTATCTTGAAATGCTCGTATATTTAAAAGATAATAGGTGTACACGAGAAATAGAATAGGGCTCTGTCAATAAGTTAGTGTTTGTTATATTGATTTTAGGGATTTATATATATTCTTGTATTAAATTTGCGATTAGTCAATTTTTTTCTTATAGCGTACTTTATTTTTAAAGAATGTTCGCTTGGCACGACCGGTTGCAGGTCCTAAATTATGGATAGCAAACGCAGAGAAGCATGCCGGACTGCAATGGCGGTTGATGCAATTATTTCCGCTGAAGGTAGGAGCGAGTGTTTGTCAAGTGCGAAGTTAACTACCAACAAGGGGGGGGTGTCGCGTCGAGTAATTATATGTATTACGTATATATATATATATATATATATATATATATATATATATATATATATATATATATATATGTATCTGCGTGTGTGTGTTCGTTTGTGTGCGTGTGCGTGTGTGCGTGTATGTGCGTGCGTGCATGCGTGTGCGGTGTGTGTGTGTGTGTGTGTGTGTGTGTGTGTGTGTGTGTGTGTGTGTGTTTTCAAGTCTAATTTGTTTGTTAGACCCTCAAGGATGTCGATATCTGCACGTCTGGGGAAAGGGGCGGGGTCATACTACCCCTCCCAACGTTGTCTGGCACGCTCCCCCCCTCCCCACGTCTCCTCAGTGTTGCAGTCTGTCAAAGGCACCTCTTGTCCACGACCCGCATACTACAGAGAGGGGAGGGGAGGGGAGGGGAGAGGAAAGGACCGGACAGGAGAGAGGAAAGGAGAGGAGGGGAAAGGACCGGACAGGAGAGGAGAGGAGAGGAGGGGAACGGAGTGGGAGAGGAGAAGGCAGAGGAGGAGAGAAGAGGAGAGGAAATTAAAAGGGAGGGGTATTGGAGGTGGTGGAGGAGGGGGGGGGAGAAGAGATCAGAAAAGAAGGAGGAGGAGAGGAGAGGTGAAGAGTGGGAGAGTAGGTGGAGGAGTGAGTCATGCCGGTTTCCCGAGGTCACGCTTTATCACTCGCGGGCGGTTTTTGCACGCTTTCTCGTGTCACGCTAATTATGTTGCTTCCATGGGTTTCGGGAGGTTTCTGTGTCAGGCTTATTATTTTTATCATTAGAATTTTTACTTCGTGTTGCAATTGTTGGGTTTCTGTTTTTTTTTTCCCAGTCACAAACGTGTAATGTTTCGCATTTGGGACTAACTTCATAAGAATAATGGAAAAGCTCTGGTAATATGATGTGAAGGATGTGCATGCCTTATTACAAACAAATAAACAAACACATGCGCCTGTATGTATGTGTGTGTTTACGCACACTTAGGTATATACATATAAAATTATAGAAGAGTAAAATAGATGGGGAGAATTAAGAGACGGACTGTTATGTTACATGACAGTTTTGAAGGAACCTGTATTTTTTACAGGCTTGTTTTTGTATATCATAGGATTTTGGAGCGCTGCGACGTGTGACGTTTTATTTTTACAAAATTGTAATCCATTTTTCCCATTTTATTTTTACATTTAGCTCTTGTTTTTCTTTAACGTTTACAGTAAAGGATTTTTCCGTCTATACATGTGTTCTAATAACTGTCTTCTCGTGCTTGCAGGTATACTTGGTGTCTGTGGACTTTCTCTTGGCCTTGGGTGTGTTGAGGAGACGGGCTCAGCTGTCTGTCTCTCGGCGCGCAGGGGAAGCCGGCCGGCGAATGGTTCATGGTACGTTACTCGGTTCTGCAACGTTGATGCTGATCCCGCATGGGAGGTGTGGTCCTGATCGTGGCGGGAGGGAGACGGTGCAACAACTCGCCGAGGTTTGCCCGTCTGTGCGCCGCCATCGGGAGAGGTCGATATGCACTGCATGTGCGCCAAGGACCGTCGACAATGCACATGATTGCACAACTTGCAACGGAGGCGGAATGCTCTTCGTTTCTTTTTTCTTGCTTTGCAACTTTGTAGGTCTTCCTGGCGTCGTGGCGTACAGTAGTTTTTAAACAAACAAACAGGTGCCTTATTCCTCCTTCAGTTCGTACTCGGCAAGTGTTCCTTCCGTACAAAGCTCGACGTCTTTCTCAGGTCTTTGAACCCGCCTGTGTATCAGAGCAGTCGGCTTGGAACCTGCGGTAGTGTGCTTGACGGAGGGGAAGCACCGTGGGGAATGCATTCATGCGTCCGTTCCTTCCTCTGTGCTTGTGTGCGGCAAGAGAAGGGCAGAAGGGGTTGTTGCCAAAAGAAAAGGAGAAGAATGAGTGAGTAGAATGGCAGAAGAAAGGCTTAATACTAGAGAGAAAGGGACACTTGATAGGGATTTCAAGAACGAACGCCAAGATAGGGAATGGAAAAAAGGGTAGGAATATTTGTCCTATTACGATTAGATACAAATAGGCAACGAAAGAAAACCCGAAGGAAAGTCGTTAGGTCTCAAGTGTGAAAGAAGAATAGGGAGATGTTCGGCTGCTGAAAATGTTAACAGTTACTAAAATTGGAGATTGTGGATTTGGCTGATGGGGCGAGTAGCAGGGCGAAGGCGTCAACAATGTGGCGGTGGTGGACGCCTGTTGACCTTATTCCTTTATTAATTCTATTACACTTGCTTAGCCCCGGCCGCGCTCTCCTCCTGTTCTCCTGTATTATGTTTGTGGCTCTTGGTGTTGTCCTTGCCAAACTTTTCTTCTGCCTCTGCTTCTTTCTTTTAGAAAGAGAGAAAGAGCTAAGGGAAGCAGAGAAGTAGAAGAGCCTGGTTCGTCATTGGTTCCACGTTACCTTTGTGGTCAACCATTTAATAATTTAAAAGGAAAGGGATACCAGAGCACAATACAGCTGTATGTAATCAGAAGTTATGCATCAGTAGATCTGCTACTTTATTCTTTCGTTCGTTTTTTTCCAAGAATGATGGTGATACCTCGTTGAATACACCCCGTTGCCGTGTGTGTTCTCCCTTCGGCCATGTGTGCACAAGCCGGAGGGACTAGGGGAGACGAGAGTCCTGTGGGAGGCCACTAACTGTCTCGTCATTGTGGACCATGTTTGTGAGCCTCGCTGTTATGGGAGACGGGGTGGGGTGAGGGCAGGGAGACGGATGGGGGTGGAAGAATGTGTGGGTGTATGTGCTTGTGTGCGGATTTGTAGGTAGGGGGAAGCCGGGCAGGCTACTTGTTCTACATGGCTCCCATTTTTGCTTTTTATCTTCTCCTTTGCCACAGCGTCTTCATTCAATATCTTTCCCACCGTTGTTTTTCTCAAGTAATGTCGCTTTACATCCCCCTTTCCCCCTCCTCCTCATTCATCTCCTTCCCATTCTTTGGTTTTCACGTTTTCTCATGACCCTTCTACTTCTTTCCCCTTTCACTCCTGCTTCTCCCCTCCTCCACCTGTTGTGTTCAAGGCTTGAAACTTCACATTTCTACCGTGGATTCAAATTCCGGTACAGGCATTCTTGAAAATATGAAATGCACCCCTTGATAATCGGTTTGAGATCCTCGCATCACAAGCGTACTGTCCTGCTTATTTCATTTCTTCCCATTAAAAAGTATGCAGGTGTGTGGGAGATGGTTTAGAATAAGGGCGAAAGAAGTTTCATGTTGGGGGTGGATGGGGAGAGGAGGGATGGTAGTACTTCCTCGGCATAACTGGGAGATGACGTAAGATTAACCGAGCTCGCGCCTCCGGTATATTTAAACTCCCTGCCCCCACGCTTTTTATTAGAATGAGAGAGAGAGAGAGAGAGAGAGAGAGAGAGAGAGAGAGAGAGAGAGAGAGAGAGAGAAAGAGAGAAAGAGAGAAAGAGAGAGAGAGGGAACGAACGCGAAAGAGGATGCGGCTTCAGTGTTAGGCTTAGCGGGGCTCTTAACAAGTTTTACCGTTCTTGTTATGTTGCCTGGAGGGGCGGGAGGGAGGTTCTATTTTTATTATATTTTTCCATGACTTGCTAGATGTGTTCTGGTGCTGGCGTCTTCTTAGTATATAGGATTCAATGGTGTCGTACCCACTTGGCTTCACAATTTTCTTGCGTGTTGGTATTTGTCTTACTCTTGCGTCACCCCCCTGTCATACCACGGCGTCGTGCTGCTTGTGCTCCACGGTGTTTTATGAAGGCCGGTGATGGCTTGCGAAATGGCGGTTTGTTTGGCGGACTCATCAAGTAGGGTCTGCAAGTAGACATGGGGCCAGAGACAGGGTATTTAAAACGTGTTAATTGGCCTGGCACCTACCCTCTCTCCTCTCTCTCTCTCTCTCTCTCTCTCTCTCTCTCTCTCTCTCTCTCTCTCTCTCTCTCTCTCTCTCACTCCCTCTCCCTCTCCCTCCCTCTCCCTCTCCCTCTCCCTCCCCCTCCCCCTCCCCCTCCCCCTCCCCCTCCCTCCCTCCCTCCCTCCCTCCCTCCCTACCTCTCTCACCCCCCCTTCGCCCTCCCTCTCCCTCTCCTCCCTCCCTCCCTCCCTCCCTCTCCTCCCTCCCTCCTTCCTTCCCTCCCTCCCTCCCTCCCTCTCCTCCCTCCCTCCCTCCCTCCCTCCCTCTCTCCCTCCCTCTCTCCCTTCCTCCCTCCTTCCATCCCTCTGTTTCATGCACCCCTCTACCCCCCCTCCCGTCTCCCCACCCCTTGTTTTAAGTTTTCCCCTTTACGCCCTTCTTAGCCTTGCCTACTGATGCAGCACGATGTCCACACAACAACCGGCCGGGCTCTGTATTCTGTATTCCATTATAATATAGTTAGCTGCTGCAGAGGCAAAGTGCCAAATGTTTCCACGTTATATGTGGGGAAATTTCATTGCAGGGAGGGCTTTAGTAATTTTTCTAAAATTTTCCCCTTTTAAATTTTGGCACGCATATCGTGGACGTTGTCGCATAGGCAAGTTCTGCATTGATTAGTATAGGCGTATTTCATACACATTTGATCTCCCAGAAATTTCCTTACCACGAGAATGCTAGTATGTTTTAATCGGGTGTGGCGAAGGACGGCGACAGCCAGACGCTGCTGGCAGGGGATGACGGATAGCGTGCACTCTTTATCGTGGCCCTTGCACGTGAACTCCGGGGCGCCTTGCTGCATACCCTCGCCAGTGTACCTGCCTCATCGCTTGTCTTGTAGGAGGAGCAAGGGAGGAGAAGTAGTCTGTGAGTATGGGAGAAGGAGAGATTAAGAGAAAGAGATAAAGTAAGAGTGAATAAGAGAAAGAGAGTAAGAGAGTAATAGAGAGAGAAAGAGGAAGAGGTGGGAGATTTTGTGAGTGTCTGGATGAGTAAGTGAGGGACTGTATGAACTAGTAACCACTCCCCCCCCCCTCGCTCGTCCTTTGTGGGGCCTCTTCCTGAAACTTGAGTATTTTGATCTACTGAATCCTCTCACCCCTTCCCTCTCTCCCCTCTGCGTCTAAGCACGGGCTGGGGACAGGAATCTTGAGAATGTTTGAATTCTGTAACAATACCATGAAGAGTGTCTTAGACTTCAAATTGGATCATTGTTTTGCTCCGAACATTTCCCCCAGCGAGGCTCCCAATCTCCTTACCACATGGTCATCCTCCCCACACGGCGTCACATGCACAGCTTCCCATCTTCATCTCGATCTTTGTTCATCCTGAACTTCATCATCACTCTCCTTCCTTCTTCCTTCTTCTTTCTTCTTCTTCTCTCTTCTTTCTTCTTTCTTCTTCTTTCTTCTTATTTCTTCTTCTTCTTCTTCTTCATCTTTTTCTTTTTCTTTTTTTTTCTTCTTCTTCTTCTTCTTCTTCTTCTTCTTCTTATTATTATTATTATTATTATTATTATTATTATTATTATTATTATTATTATTATTATTATTATTTCTCCTCCTCCTCTTCCTTCTCCTCCTTCTCCTCCTTCTCCTCCCCCTCCCCTCTCCCCTCCCCTCCCCCTCCCCTCCCCCCTCCCCCTCCTCCTCCTCCTCCTCCTTCTCCTCCTCCTCCCCTCCCCCTCCTCCTCCTCCTCCTTCCTCCTCCCCTCCTCCTCCTCGTCCTCCTCCTCCTCGTCCTCCTCCTCCTCCTCCTCCTCCTCCTCCTCCTCCTCCTCCTCCTCCTCCTCCTCCTCCTCCTCCTCCTCCTCCTCCTCTTCCTCCTCTTCCTCCTCCTCCCCTCCCCCACCCCCTCCCCCTCCCCCTCCCCCTCCCCCTCCCCCTTCTTCCCTCCTCTTCCTCCATCTCCTTCACCATCTCCTCCTCCTCCTCCTCCTCCTAGGAGTCAGGACCAGCCCCTCCAGACACACTGGTCTCGCGGGGCGATATAAAGCACGAGAGCGTTAAGGTTATGAGGCCACATGTCGTCCTCCCCTTCTTCCCCTTAGCCTCCCCCTCTCCCTTAGCCTCCCCCCTCTCCCTTAGCCTCCCCCCTCCCCCTCCCCCTTAGCCTCCCCCTCCCCCGCTCACGCCGGCAGTAGCGTGGGAGGACAGTGAGCACCGGAGGACTGTTAGATGGTGACAGAAATGAGGAACGTTGCTTGTTTACTTGTTGCCCTGTCCTAGCTTTTATTTTTATTTTTATTTTTATTTTATTTATTTATTTTTTATTTTTATTTTTATTTATTTATTTTTTTAGTTCGTGTAATTGGTCGGCGGGAAAGGGTTACCAAGGTGACGTCCCAGCACACTCCTCGGCTTTCGACGATGCGATGGAGTACCTGGTGCGTTCATTTGCCCGCTGCAGACCGTCGAAGGAGGGAGGGAGGAGTGCGTGGCGCGTGGTCTGTTGGGGGATCTCCCGCAGCCCTTTAATTAAAACTCCTTCGGGTCATCATCGCAAGCAGCTCAGGATGTGGCACAACTTTTACCTTAAGTGGCCACACCTTGGCACCTATTATTGGCTGGATGTTAAGTGGTGGGTTGGGTTGGTATAGGTACGGGCACGGGAGGGCGGTCATGTTGTTGTTTGTGTATTTTCGTTGTGTACATTTTAGATATATGGAGGGAGGGAATAAGGGGAGAGACAGACATACAGAGAGGAGGAGGAGGAGGAGGAGTAAGAGTAAGAGTAAGAGTAAGAGTAAGAGTAAGAGTAAGAGTAAGAGTAAGAGTAAGAGTAAGAGTAAGAGTAAGAGTAAGAGTAAGGGGAGGAGGGGGAAGGGAGGAGGAGGAGGGGGAAGGGAGGAGGAGGAGGAGGGGGAATGTCTTTGGCATTAAGGAGTAGTGACAAACCCGACAAGGTGAAAAGCCGGAAGTGGCCGCAAATGGCATCATATTCTGTCTGTAATAAAGAGGACAGATTTTGATCGACGTCGTTTTGCATTTTCATTCTTCTGTCGCTCTCCCTCTATTTTCTCCAGGCTACAATCTTCTCTTCTTCGCAGTCTCTCTGTTTTTCACCCTTTTTTTCCCTTTCATATTCTTCTCTCTCTTTGTATTTCTTCGTCTTATCCTTATCTTCCTTAAATTGTCTCCTTCTTTTAACTTGCCGAGACGGGGAAGTCGAGTTTCGCTTGTCAGAAAATGAGCGTGAAGTTGGAAGTGGACGTTGGCCAGCGCTTCAGTGCTTGGCAGACGGTCAGTGTTGAGACATGCATTGCCAGTGTAAATTGGTGCTTGTTTAGCTGTGATGCAATTGTTCATATGAGGTGCTGCAGTTGCCTGTGCAGCGAATATTTAGTACTACGTGACATGGTGCCGGCTAATGTTTGGACTATGTTTTTTTTTTCGATCATATCACATGAATATCTCGTGAATGAGTAAGGCTGATGAGTCATTCCTAACGAGCGAGTGAGATGAGGCGTGATGAATGTAACGCGACAGTGTATAAAGCCAGCTAGTTGCCTTCCCCCTCTCTCCTCCCCCTTCCCCCTTCCCCTTTCAATTCCCCTTCCCCTTTACCCCCGCGGCGATATTATTTTCCCTTGATTACGTGCCCTCAAGCCTCCCTCTCGTGCTCTTCCTGCCCTCCCCCCACCCCCACCAACCCCCGGGGCGATGCCCAGGAACTCCGACCTTCTGCACGTAACGCACGCAAACAAACGGCTCGTGCTGCAGCGGAGTGCTCTAGTACATTTTGCCGGACTTGGGGCTCCCTCATTTGCAACTCGAATCGTTGGCGCAGACTGCAACGTTGGCGATGGTTTGTTTGACTTTGTCGTTTAGCGATTATCAATTAGAGATTTTTAAGAAATACATATGGATTAGGGTTTTGTATGCACGAGTTGACTATGCTTGCAAGAAATGTGGAGGAAGGAATGGATGAGAAGAAGGGTGTGTGGCGTATGATGATGCTTGGTGATTCAGAGGTCCTGGTGCCCCGCCCACTTCACTGGCCACTCCTGTGATAATCCCGGATGTTGTTGTTGTTGCTTTGTTGTAGATCTTGTCGTCGTCATAGTTGTCGTTGCAGTTTTGCTGTCTTTCTTCGTCTTTTTTTAGTATTTTCTTCCGTGTATGCTTTTTATGATGGAGAATCTGTTAGATTTGGAGGGGGAGAGAGAGAGAGAGAGAGAGAGAGAGAGAGAGAGAGAGAGAGAGAGAGAGAGAGAGAGAGAGAGAGAGAGAGAGAGAGAATGTTAGTATGAGTGTGAGTGTTAAGGTAAAGTGAGAGAAATATTGTATGAAAACATCACGCAGCGGAATAAGGTAGAGGATAAACGCAAACCAAGGGAAAATAAAATAAAAAACGGGACAGAAAAGGCACCAAGGTAAGTGTTAGGCTCGCGAACGGCGAAGTGAACGCAGCAGTTACATTCCGCTTTAGTTTATCTTATCGCTGAATCCGCTTTGCATATATTGGTGGAAGACGGCGGCGAAGGAGCGGCGGAAAAGTAGCAACGTCGGGGAGCATTTACCTGGAGACGAAGTTGCGGGAGAGGGACATTTTGGGAGGGTCCAGGAGGGAGTTAAAGGAGATGGGATGGAACGAGGGGGGGGAGTGGGGAAGGGCATCAGGGGAAGAGGGAGGAAGGAAGGGGTATTAGGGGAAGAGAAAGGGAGGGAGGGGCTCTAGGGGAAGAGGGAAGGAGGGAGGGGCACTAGGGGAAGAGGGAGGGAGGGAGGGGCATAGGGGGAAGAGGGTGAGAGGGAGGGGCATTGGGGAATAGGGTGGGAGGGATTGGCTGTTTGGTCTGTCGGATGGTTGTTGGTTAGCTTGTGTGTTGGGGGAGAGTGAGGCGAAAAGAAAATGAGAGGAAGTACGGAGGTGGGAGGAAATAATGAACAGTATGATAAAGAATGGAGAAGGAAAAGGGTGTGGCGAGAGGGCCATTGAAAAGGGAAAGGGAAGTAGCGGGGAGTGGAGGGGAGCGGGCAGGTAACACCAAAGAGGGAGATGTATAGCCACGTGGGGGGAGGGAGCGAGGGAGAGGTGTGGCTGGGATGATCCCTTTACAGACGACGGGTATAGGGCGAAAAAACAGGGGGATAGGCTAGGTTGGTGAACTCGGAAGCTGATGGTGAAATATGTAGACATTAATGGGTGGAAATGGACGAGGAAAAAATGGATGTACCGCGACCCCGAGTTTAATTCGATTTTTCTTCCTCTTGTCAGGTTCTGTTCTGGGTATCCGGATAAAATGGGATTAGAGAGACAGAGACACACAAGGAGACACAGAGAGAAAGACAGAGAGACAGCAAGCACTCGCTTTAACTGCTACTCTTTGGTCCATACAAGTATAAGCTGACACTGCGACCGAACCCTTCCTCCGAAAACATGGCCTTCCTCCCTACCACGGTGACGCAAGGCCCATTACGTAACCCATACATCTTTTTAAAATTCAGCTTATCCTTCCTGCGCCATGACCGAAGTTGAGATGCTCTCTCTCTCTCTCTCTCTCTCTCTCTCTCTCTCTCTCTCTCCTCTCTCTCTCTCCTCTCCTCCCTCCTCCCTCCTCCTCCCTCCCCCTCCCTCCCTCCCTCCCCTCCCTCCTCCCTCCCTCCCTCCCTCTCTCTCTCTCTCCTCTCTCTCTCTCTCTCTCTCTCTCTCTCCCTCCTCCCTCCTCCTCCTCTCTCTCTCTCTCTCTCTCTCTCTCCTCCTCTCCTCTCTCTCTCTCTCTCTCTCTCTCTCTCTCTCTCTTCTCTCTCTGTCTCTCTCTCTCTCTCCTCTCTCTCTCTCCTCTCCTCTCTCCTCTCTCCTCCTCTCCCTCCTCTCTCTCTGCCTCTCCCCTTTTTCTCTCCTTCTCCTCCTCCCTCTCCCTCTCCCTCTGCCCCTGCCTCTCCCCTTTTTCTCTCCTTCTCCTCTCCCTCTCCCTCTCCCTCTCCCTCTCCCTCTCCCCCGCACCTTTCCCCTCCCTCGCCCCTATCGTTTGCATCTTCAGTTCCAAGAAGGGATATTTACACTCCTTGGTCAACAAGACCTGCGGTGGAGCTTAGAAATAATCAACTGACATAGTATTGTCTAGAATGATTTTAGATTTGTATTTTAGAACTTTTACAGAATATAAGTCAGTCAGTTTGGATGTTCAGACATCTTGTCTTGGCTATTTGCAGGGCATGTGCATTGTTCAGAAAATGAACTTTTCACTCATTCTGTCCTCTCCCCTCCTCTATTTATTCTCCTTTCCTCTCTCTCTGCTCTCCTCTTCTCTCCTCTATTTGCTCTATTCTCATCTTCTCTATTTGATCTGCTATCCTCTTCACTATTTGCTCTCCTGTCTTCTCTTTCCTCTCTTCTCCCATCTCTCATTTCTCATATTTCATTTCTCATCTCCTATCTCTCATCTATCTCTCATCTCTTCCTCCCCCTTCCCCACTCTCCCACTCTCTACTCATCCCCAGCTCGGTTCTATATCCCCCGTTTCCTCTCCCTAGCCCTACTCGTATCCCACGATCTCTCCTTTTTATTTCATCTCACGTTTAGAACCAGCCAACTGTTTTAGCTACATGGTGTGCAATACTCGTATTGTATGAGTAGAAGCCCTGTTACCATGGGGATAATGGACTTTGAAAGAGAGAGAGAGAGAGAGAGAGAGAGAGAGAGAGAGAGAGAGAGAGAGAGAGAGAGAGAGAGAGAGAGAGAGAGATTGTGTGCATGTGCATTTGCGTGCTTGCGTATGTACATACATGTGTGCTATGTTCGCTCGAGCAAAGAAGCGAGAGCGGTGTAGGCTAGGGGATGGAATGAGTCACCGCTCACCGCGGGCTCATCGCTAAGCCGTGGCCGCTTCCAGTGATTGGACCGGAGGAGGAACCTGTCCGAGCGGCGGTGCCTGGAGCAAGAGGGAGCCCTTCCACCTCCATCCACTCCACACGGTCAGGGAGTTGCCTTACTAGACAGAAACCGGACTCGAGTCCCGCTTGGTAGGGAAGGAAAGAAGCAGACGCCCACGAGAGAAGCGAAAGAAATTTTCCTCGGGTGGTGGTGGTGGGCTCCCGGCAACGCCTTGATTGGGCAAGAGCACGCGACGGTATGGATAATGCATGTTCTGAATGCATGCCGAATGCAGGCGGAGGGGGTCGGTGTGTCTCTCCATACACGAAGGTTGGGACGGGAAAGATCAGGTGGTGCTGTAGAGTGGGAGGAGTCCCTTCGAAGGTTTGGGGAGGAGGGAGTAGGGTGAGTCGATGGGGAGGGAGGGGGTAATCCGAGCGCCGGCCGGAGGATCATCACACGACTGGTCAGTCAGCCGTCTTACCGCAACGCGACCCCCTCCCCCTCCCGTCCCTCCCCCTTGGCTAGTCCAGTCTCCCGCCGGCGTTTTTGTTGCCTGCTCTCTCCATCTTATTTTCTTATTTTAGCTTCTCTCTGCTCTCCTCCCTGCTCGCGTGCTTGAACTTCAGATTTCTGGGTCGTCCATTCCAGGTTTCTTGATTTTCTTCTGCGTGGCATCTGATGGAACCGAGCGCTGCGTTTAGTCCCCTTGCTGCCATTGCTGTTTCCTTCAGGGCTGATTTTATCTCAGATTTCTTACCGGGACGGCTATGCAGAAAGGGGGAGAAGTAGTCTTTAAGGAAACCTGTTGCAGGACCGATCCGATCCCACCGACCGAAGCACTCACTCACTCACTCACTCACTCACTCACTCACTCACTCACTCACTCACTCACTCACTCACTCACTCACTCACTCACTCACTCACTCACTCACTCACTCACTCACTCACTCACTCACACTCACCCACCCTCTCACTCACTCACTCACTCACTCACTCACTCACTAAATCATTCACTAAATCACTCACTCACTTAAATTTACCCACCTCTTCATTCACCAACTCGCCCACGCACATGACTTTATAACATGAGCGACAAAAGGCATTCTCTAAATCCATTAATGATGATTGGCGAATTCGTGCATGGACATTAGTCTACGTCAGTGTTATTTTCCAGTGTTGAGCGCAAGCAAAAACGATATTTGATAATTCTGTACACCATTTATGAAAATATTTTACGCCGAAAAGAGAGGAAGCTTTGTAATATCATGTGGATATATCGAAGAAATAAAGAATGCGGGATATTTGGAAGCTTTAGGTGTGAGCCATGGGTTATTGTGAATGCACTTTTATAGTCGTCTTTTTAAAGATTATGTTGTAGACATGATGAGTAGACGTGTGCGTGTGTGTGTGTGTGTGTGTGTGTGTGTGTGTGTGTGTGTGTGTGTTTGTTTATGTTTATGTGTATGTGTACCGTGCGCATGTCTAGAAATAGTTTGTGATTTCCCCCACCCATACCGGTCTGGTTAGCGGCTTCCGGTGTCAGATTAAAGTCCTTGCCAAGAATACATGAAGTGAGGGTGTTCCATTAATTTTAGCGGCCTGGGAAAATCAGCATTTTCAGTGTAATGTCCAACTAGGCATGACGTTTATTCGTTTACATTTAGTGCAGTTTATGCATACTCACGCTATCGGGACCTTGAATGGGATATATTGAATTTAGTAATTCCACGTAGAGGTATAATTAGTGTTTACGCACGTTTTTTACACCCTTATGCCCATTCATGGATTCTTCTTAAGCTTGTGAATGAAGATGTCACTGTAGCATCATGATATTCTGCGGTAAGGAGCTCAGTGAAATAGTATCACTCAGATATGATATTTGAATTTCTTAATAATTTGCATCGTCACACGGTTGATCTCCGTGCAAGTTGTTGGGCCTCACGCTTGTCGTTTTCTTTTTCGTTGTTTTACTGGGAGAACTTGTTTATTTTCAGTTCGATGAATTTTTGAACGCTGACAGGTCGCAAGTTTTAGCCATATCTGTAGTTCACTTTGCAGGTCATTGAACCACATCATGTAATAAGATGAGAGAAATGTCGAGACAACATGGAAAGCCCCCCCACTGCCTCACTCTTCTTGGCCGTGACTGGAGGTACCTAAGTGGGGACCATTACACAAATAGACAGAAATACACTGGCGGCCGCAAGTGGGGGGGGGGGCGCCTGTCTCCCTCCTGCCCCCGCCAGCAGACCCCGGCAGCTGGCGGCGTCTGCCCTCCTCATTGATTTTCCCCCTGCAGTGTCGCTCACCAGCTGGCTGCTGGTGTTGCTGGTGGTGCTGGAAGTAAAGGTACAGACAAGACGCAGAAGTAGAAGTAGAAATACGTCGTTACAAGAGTCGCATCAGAGGACATGTCACTATAAGTCTGCGACACTTGTGTTGTACAAAGGGTAGCATCTATGAAAGCAGTGACCCAATGTCAGTGTATAAGAATGTATTTCGTCCCGAGAACAGCCTCTTAGATTCTCGATTAATACTAACACTTGCGACCATGAATATTGCTACTCATAATTAAGATAGTATTATGATTTAGGGAAACCTTTCATATCTGTCGTATCTAGATCTCGAAGTTGGGTAACGTAGCAACTAGGCCATTTAAGACAGTTAATACGTCACAACAGACCTTCAGCTTTCTCTCTCTCTCTCTCTCTCTCTCTCTCTCTCTCTCTCTCTCTCTCTCTCTCTCTCTCTCTCTCTCTCTCTCTCTCTCTCTCTCTCTCTCTCTCTCCTCTCTCTCTCAACCTCAACTTCAACTTCAACTTCACCTCACCCCACCCTCATCTCACCCTCACCTCACCCACCCCCTTTCTCTCCATTCTCTTTCTTGCGGCCCATAACAATCGAGAAGTCAAGTGTCAGTGGCGGAAAGGAGCGGAAGACGAGGGAGGAGAACAAGGCGGACCCAGTCGATACTCCCTTGGTGGTCTGGCGCTGCAGCAACGGTGTAACGTCTTGTGTAGCTAGCAGCACGTGCGCATGTACACAAGCACGGTAGCCAGCTATCTCTCTCTCTCTCTGTGTGTCTTGTCTCGTCTCGTCTCGCCCCCCCCCCCCCTCTCTCTCTCTCTCTCTCTCTCTCTCTCTCTCCTCTCTCTCTCTCTCTCTCTCCTCTCTCTTCTCTCTCCCTTTCTTTCTCTCCCTTTCTCTCTCTCTCTCTCTCTTCTCTCTCTCTCTCTCTTTTCTCTTTCTCCTCTCTCTCCCCCTCTCTCTCTCTCTCTCTCTCTCTCTCTCTTCTCTCCTCTCTCTCTCTCTTCTCTCTTCTCTTCTCTCTTCTCTCTCTCTCTTCTTTCTCTCTCTCTTTCTCCTCTCTCTCTTTCTCTCTCTCTCTCTTTCTCTTCTCTCTCTCTCTTTCTCTTTCTCTCTCTCTCTTCTCTCTCTTCTCTCTCTCTCCTCTCTCTCTCTCTCTCTCTCTCTCTCTCTCTCTGTCTCCTCTCTCTCTCTCTCTCTCCCCTCTCTCTCTCTCCTCTCTCCCTCTCTCCCTCTCTCCCTCTCTCTCTCTCTCCTCTCTCTCTCTCTCTCCTCTCTCTTCTCTCTCTTCTCTCCTCTCTCTCTCTCTCTCTCTCTCTCCTCCTCTCTCTCTCTCTCCTCTCTCTCTCTCTCTCTCTCTCTCTCTCTCTGTCTCTCTCTCTCGTCTCTTTCTTTGTCTCGTCTCTCTCGTCTCTTTCTGTCCTTCTTTTCTTCATTCTTTTCTTTATTGTCTCTCCCTGTCTTACGTTTTCCTTTGGGATTGGGTTGATTGCGTCGCTTTCTGTCGTAAAGTGTGGAACAGACAGTGAAAGAGAGTTAGACACTCAACACCACAGACGTTGATAGAAGAACGTAATAGATACTGGAATAGATGCACGGACAGACTTGACCTTCGACTACACAGCGGCATTCACAGACATAGGCCCAGACACTGTTATGTAGTCGAAACTGACGTAGGACCACAATTTGGAGTCTGCTATAAGAAACCTGTTTTTTCAAGGAAGGGAAGTAACCAGCGTGCCAGAATCTGTATCCGAATTTAGGAGTTGATCTCACCATGCTGTGTTGTGTTTTTAGTAACTAACGTCACATTTGTCTCGGTCTTGAATATGTGAAACCAGTTCTGAATTTTTGAGATGCTGAATTTCGTTTGCCCCGGTTGCTATTTGTTTCAAAAAGCTTCCTTGTACCTGTTAACCGAATTGTGGATTGGTGTCATACATAAGCCGATTTTGTGCACTTGGCAACACGACGGTTGTCAACACGCTTCTTCCGAGGAAAAAGAAAGAGGTGCCAGGAAAAGATGTTGGTGTTGATGTTCGAAGTGCAGTATATGTATGCCCCTTCATTTTAAAGAATAGATATTGGAAGCATGGGTCAACAGTGCGGGACCCCTTCTGGCATCGGGTTTCGTGTTGCGCGGCGGCCGCAAGTGGAAGGAGCCGAGAAAGCTCGTCGTTTCGTTTCGCTGCTGTGACAGACGCACAGTAATCCTGAATATGTGACCTGTCGACCTGACTCTCGAGTCACCACGGCATGTCCTCTCCGTCACCCTCGAGAGTCATGTTCAAGGATCTCGCACTGCTGAGTGGCACGATATGTCACGGCGCGCCACGAAAGAGGCTCGGAGAGAATGCAGTGACGCTCTGATGCCATTGCTGTGATGGTGGAATTATGATTCCTCATGAAAGTCTTGCCTTTGATCAGGATATAAACGCTCTGATGTCATAACGCCGGCTATGGAATTTGCATATAGAATGGCCGACATGATTTGTCTCTGATTCAGTGTATGACTGGGTACGTGGGTACTGCTGCATAGTACATCCTCGACCATAGTTACAACGGAGTTGCTCCCTTTCGTTCGTCAAAATCTACAACTATACTTGTCTTTGTACATGAATATCGTCCGTAGTAGACAGACACAGACACAGACACAGACAAACAAAGACAGATAGAAACACACAAAGATAGAGACAGAGGCAAAGAAAGACACAGAGTCAGAACGCGTGTGTGTGCGTGCGTGCGTGCTTGCGTGCTTGTTTGTTTGTGTGTGTGTGCGTGCGTACTTGCGTGCTTGTTTGTTTGTGTGTATGTGCGTGCGTGCATTTTCTTTTTTTCTTTTTTAATTGTTTTTATATTTCGCTCTTTCTTTATTTTCATTTTTTCTCACCCCTCTTTCCCTTTGTTTCTCTTGCTCTTTTCTCCCCTCCCCCGTCTCTCTCTCTCTCTCTCTCTCTCTCTCTCTCTCTCTCTCTCTCTCTCTCTCTCTCTCTCTCTCTCTCTCTCTCTCTATTTCTCTTTCTCTTTCTCCCTTTCTCTTTCTGCCTTTCTCTTTCTCTCTTTCTTTTTTTCTTTCTACCCCCATTCCTTCATTCTTGCAGTCACTCTAATGCGAAGGAGAGACGATTGGGCGGGGCGGCGGTTATAGGCGCCAAAAGTGATTGATTTTTGCCAGGTGTGACGAGTGTTGCCGCCACACTGTCCCCTGTATTGGCGAAAGACGACAACCGGCATCACGGCAGGTTGTCACGCCCCCTCACGCTAGATTGATAAGCTCAGGCTTCACGGGCCTCTCTCTACAAAGTACAAAGTCAGTCCAAGTCGGTAACATCATGGTCTTTTTGTCGCCAGATCTTCCAATGATGATTTTTTTCCTTGGTGTTTTTCCTTCTCCTTCTCCTCCCTTTTCCTCACTACTTCCGCTTCTCATCTCATTGCCATCTCTTCAGATTCATTATTGGCGTACCTTGAGTGTGTTAGTTGTCTTTGGTTCCTATGTGGTATGTGTTTATAGGTGCGATGCACAGGAGTGTTTAGCATGGCATGAGGCTTGGCTAAGAGGGAAAAGACTTCCTGAATCTCGGGAGTGGGCGTTGCTGATGTGGAGGGGTGAGGGGAGAGGGGCGAGGGGCCGGACGCCGAAAAGGGGAGACTGTTGGCACCCTACAAAGGGGGAAGAAGGGTTGGCACCCTACACACGTTAGATTTTAACCCGGACCGTTGTTTAACAAAGGGAAAAATCTTTCCCATCTTTTCGCCCTGGGAGGAGGAGAGGGTGGGGCCAGAACGAATGTATGAAAAAAGAGCAAAAGGTTGAAGTGAAGGGTGGAAAAGACGAGAAGAGGAAGGGAGGGAGCGTGGTGATGATCAGGAGAAGCGCCATGCATAATTCATCACTTGCTCACGAGCGTGTTCGGCAAACGAGGCTGTCCCGCCCACCCGGGCTACTCTGCGAAGCTTTAACTTGACGGGGAGATGAGGTTTGCCCGTGAGAGAGCGACCGAATAGCAACAGGAATTCGTTTTTAGTGTCACTTTCATGGGATTAGTCATATTTCGCTCCTGTCGATACAGATTTGTCGCTCACATATTACCTATTTGCAGCGAGGGAGGGAGGGAGGGGGGGGGAGGGGGGGAGGGAGGGAGGGAGGGAGGGAGGAGAGGAGGGAGGGGGGAGGAGGGAGGGAGGGAAGGGAGGGAGGGAGGGAGGGAGGGAGGGAGGGAGGGAGAAGCAAGATGGGTTGACGGTTGCCCGACCGATCCACACTCGTTGCAGGAGATTGAAGAGATTGCAAGCTCTGATTTTCAGGTTTTCTACCTGACAATGAGGAGAAGGGCTGATGGAGGGGGTGCAGTGTTCAGCCCTCCTCCCCTCCCTCCCCCTTTCCTCTTGAACGCCAAGGGTTTGGGGGCGAGGGACCTCCTGCCGAACCGCTTTTAAGGGGAACTAGTTCGGTCTTAAGGTCTCCGGTGGCAGGCGAAGGGAGGAAGGTGTGCGTGCGTGTTAACCGTAATGGTGATAGTGTTTGTGATTTTATGACATCGTATTTTTGAGGGCATCATCATCTTTACCATCATCACTATTACCTTTACCAATGCCATTGCCATTTTAATCTTAATCACCATCATTATTTTCATCTTTATGCACAAACTGTGTAGATTAATTATACTACATGTCATATTACATGTTTTGCAAGTGATGTATTCCAGATGACATTGGATTTACAGTATCTCTCTTCTTTTGCAGGTTCCGTAACACTGGCTGTCACTTCGGACCCCTGAGTGGTAAGTCTGTCTCTCTCTGTCTGTTTGTGTGTCTGTCTGTTGTGTGTTCGTTTGGGATACATGTATTTTATAATATGCGGAACTGCAGCCGTATCTGTCCGTCATATATTTACGAGTGAATGTGTTGACTTGTTTCTTTTTATTTGTTATTGTTGCATATATTTACAGCTGTGCAAACCTGCTCGAGCAGGTAAATGAATAAGAGTGTGAAAGGTTCTTAACGTTCCTTTGATGGGCAGTTAAACATATGTATAGATACAAGCGACGCTTTTGTCATGCAAATTAAGCGAGCATGTTGAGTATCTCGTTGACTTTGATATAATCATCGATAAGTGGACTTTTTTTTTTGTCACGTAAGATTTGTCATCCTTGACATTCATTCGTTTAGTCGATTCATGCGCTTCAAACTTCAACTGTTAACATATGTACGCGTTTTTTTTTTCTCTATCTCCATGCGCGCGCGTGTGTTTAACAATGTTTTTGTTTCAGTATGTTCTGACACTACCCACCTGAACTTTGGGGTAATCTTATATTCGCCTTTCTGTGTTTTTTAGTGTCTGCGTGTGTGCGCATAGTGCTGCTCACTAGTGCATGGGCTTGTGTGTGTGTATGTGCCTACCTTGCGTGAACAAATGCACACGTAGATGCTTACTAGTGCATGCGCAAGCGTGTATGTGTTTGTATGTTCACAAGCTTGTTTACTAGCGTATGCGTGAGTGCTGCAGGCGGCCCGAGGCAGCGGGGCTCGGCGTTTTCAAGGTCAGGGCCACTATTCCTCCTCCTCCTCCTCCTTCCCTTGCTCTTCCTCTTCCTCCCTCCTCCTCCTCCTCCTCCTCCTCCTCCTCCTCCTCCTCCTCCTCCTCCTCCTCCTCCTCCTCCTCCTCCTCCTCCTCCTCCTCCTCCTCCTCCTCCCCTTGCTCTTCTTCTTCCTCCCTCCTCTTTTCTTTCTCTTTCTCTTTCTCTTTCTCTTTCTCTTTCTCTTTCTCTTTCTCTTTCTCTTTCTCTTTCTCTTTTCTCTTTCTCTTTCCTCTTTCTCTTCTCTTCTTCTCTCTTTCTCTCTTCCCCTCTTCCTCTTCCTCTTTCCTCCCCTCTCCTCTTCCTCCCTCCTCCTCTTCCTCCTCCCTCCTCCTTCCTCCCTCCTCCTCTTTCCTCCTTCTCTCCTCCTTCCTCTCTTCCTCCTCTTTCCTCCCTCCTCCTCCTCTTCCTCCCTCCCTCCTCTCCTCCTCCCTCCTTCCCTCCTCCCTCCCTCCTCCCTCCTTCCCTTCCTCCCTTTCTCCCCTTCCCTCCTTCCCTTCCTCCCCTTCCCTCCTTCCCTTCCTCCCTTCCCTCCTTCCCTTCCTCCCTTCCCTCCTTCCCTTCCTCCCCTTCCTCCCTTCCCTTCCTCCCCTTCCCTCCTTCCCTTCCTCCCCTTCCCTCCTTCCCTTCCTCCTCTTCCCTTCCGACCTGTAAGTCTGAGCTGAGAGGATATTTCGGGCAGTGTGAAGGGAGGTATGGGAGCTGACGGAACAGGTTCTTTGCGTCCATTTCCCCCCACGCCCCCCCCCCCCCATTTCAGTTTCTTTTTCTCTTTCTATCTTTTGTTCTCTCCTTCTCTCCTCTCCTCTCCTCATCTCTTTTATTCTCTTTTTTCTTTCTTTTTTTTCTTCTCTTGTCTTCTCTTGTCTTCTCTCTTGCCTTGCCTGGTCTTACCTTTTATTTTCTCCTCCTCCTTCGGTTGTCTTCTCTCTTGTCTTGTCTTGTCTTGTCTTGTCTTGTCTTGTCTTGTCTTGTCTTGTCTTGTCTTGTCTTGTCTTATCTTCTCCTCTCGCCTCTTCTCTTCTCTTCTCTTCACGCCTCTTCTCTTCTCTTCTCGCCTCTTCTCTTCCCGCCTCTTCTCTTTTCTTTTCGCCTTTCCTTTTCTCTCCTCTCCTCTCCTCTCCATTTTTCGTTTTTTTGAAAGTTATTTTACCCTATAATACTGCAGTTGGTATTTTAAATGGCATTATTGGTACTTCGTTTCTGTTTCTCTTCATACCCCCCCCCCATCTCTCTTTCCCCCCCAAACTCTTTCTTTCTTTCTTTCTTTCTTTCTTTCCCCTCTCGTTTGCTCTCTCCCCTATCTTCTTCCCTTTGATCTTTATTCAGCGTTCGTTTCTTTATGTTTCCCATGGTATCACATAAAGTTGTTTTTGAGTCGCCGGCACGGTGCCAGAGAGGGCGCCGCCCACCCGCCCAACCGTCCCCCGCCCACATCTATCTTTTTTTTTTTTTTTTTTTTTTTACCCTTAAAGCTGCCGTGCTACTCTTTAAATATAATGTAAACGAGGTTCTGGACCTCATCAGTAATAGTAGTTACTTGGGCTCGAGATTTGGGCCAAGGGACAGTAAAATTGCTAGGTCAGTGCTTTTATTTATTCATCGCACACGCGCTTGTATACTTCTATATTTTCTATAAATATGTCCGTGTGTGTGTGTGTGTGTGTGTGTGTGTGTGTGTGTGTGTTGTGTGTGTGTGTGTGTGTGTGTGTGTGTGTGTGTGTGTGTGTGTGTGTGTGTGTGTGTGTGTGTGTGTGTGTGTGTGTGTGTGTGTGTGTGTGTTTTGTGTGTGTGTGTGTGTGTGTGTGTGTGTGTGTGTGTGTGTGTGTGTGTGTGTGTGTTTTTATATGAATATATGCATAAAGGTATGTATGGATATAGATAATTAATGTATGTATGTATTCATGGATACAAGTGTGTGTCTGTAATATATAGTTATCTACATATGAGCTTGTTATACTGTACAGCTATTCTTCTATCACAAGACCTAGCACTGAAATGGACGGAACGGGGCAGTGGCATGCGCATTTCTTCGGCACAGTAGACTTGTGTTCCAGGTAACGTTAGCAGCGTTGGCCGAGCGACGTCCCTCGGGAGAACCTAATTACCAGGGATGTTTGTCGAGGTGGCTCCTTCGCGCGTGTGTCAGTGGCAGGGTCGTTGGGAGGTCGTCGTGTGTCGTCGTGTGGTGAGTCCGTTTGGGAGGGAGGGGAAGTCGTGATTGCGGGGAGGGCGGAGGGAAGGGGGGGAGGGGCGGTTCGAGGGCGGCTGAGAGCCTCGATCTCGCGGGCGGGACAAGAACAGGGAGGAGAGGCGCGGATCCGATCGATAGCCGATGGTTGGCTCAGCGCTTTTCATTCTCTTCTCTTCGTTGATTGTTCGGTTTGGCGCTCTTATTACTTCGCATTGGACCTTCGTTTATGCGCTTGTTTGCTCCTCGCCTTCTTTCCATGGCCCTTTAGAGATGCCCTAAACTCGGATTTTTTCCCTCCGTTAACACCCTTGCTTATCGCTACGTTTACTCAGTATGCACGCAACCACACGTGCACCTGGACACCACACGCTCGCACGCACCCACGTGCTTACGCGTAAACACAGTGACATTTTCTTACGCAAACATGCGCATACACACTTACACTCTCACTCTCACGCTCACTCTCACTCTCACTCTCACTCTCACTCTCACTCTCACTCTCACTCTCACTCACTCACTCACTCACACACACACACACACACACACACACACACACACACACACACACACACACACACACCACCCCACCCACACACACCACACACACCACACACACCACACAACAAACGACACACCACGTCACTCACGGTCCCCACGTCACCAGTCACATTCTCAGACTCACTCATATCTGTCAGTCCGTCTATATGAAGTGTAAAGTGTTAGTTAAGATAATGCCATAGCCTAATACCATTATTGGATTGACGTCTCACGGCCTTCTAATTGTGAATCGGAGAGTGATAAGGACAGACAAGTGATGGTGGAATAGAGAGAAGTGTGGTGATGCATGGTGTTGGTGGTCGTTTGAGTGGACATCTGTGGATTGATTTTTTAAAAGTTAATGCAGGCGATTCTTAATTAGTCCACAGGGAAGAAGTCGCTATTGTGTTTATTGCTAATGAATTAGAAAATTATACTGTATTACAGTGTTTTTTTCTTTCCAGAATATATATTTCAAACATACAAAAAAGACCAGTTTTCGATAGATTTCCAAAGTTGTTAAAGGGATGGTGGCATCGGGCATTAGGAGGGAGAGGGGAGGCGTAGGGACGGAGGACGGGAGGGCAGGGAAGGGGAATGTGAGGGGAGATAGGGAGATGGGGGAGGGAGGCTAAGTTCATTGAGCGCATTAGTGCCGGTTCGGGGCCAGGCTGGCGGGACATGGTCGAAGGTTTACTTGGGCGAGGAGGTGGGGAGGCGGAGAAGGTGAAGAAAGTGGAGATAGGAAATGAAGGGATTGGGAGAAGGAGTGCGGGGGTGGGGGAAGCGTTTGGAGTCAGCAGTAGAAGGGCGATGTTGACATTGCCCGAAAGAAAGGGAGGAAGGGAGCAGGAGAAAGCAAGCGCGCGAGGGGCTGGGTGGACGGATGCGGGGAGGGAGGGTGAAAGGGTCGGCCGAGCGCAGGGGTGTGTGGAGGGGGGGGGGGGAGAAAGCGTGATCGGGGATAGGGTGAGCTTGTGATGTCTGCCAGATGCACGCTCAACAGCCAGTGTCCTCGTCTTGCTCTTGTCAACATCATCATCAATGCTCCTCGCCCTCTCTCCCAGCCCCTCCACCGGCGCCTCTCCCCCAAGCCGTCCTCGGCGATCACGCCCGTTTTGGTTGGTTCGCTTTTTCCTTGTTCTTGCTTTTCCACGCTCCTTCTCTTCTTGCTGCGGGTTGTCTTGCGTTGGAGGGCGGAATAGCCTTGTATCGGAGTTAAAAAGCGACTGTGTCACAGGGATGCCTCGTAATTAGTGGGCGAGCGCAGGGAGGCGGGGGAGCATCCTCCGACCCGGCGCTTGATGAATATGTGTTATTGGCTGTCCTGCACGTGTTGTTTTGACGAGCGCGCCGGCGGCCTTGTTGGGCGAAAGACCGCGTCGACTTGAGCGGCCCTTGCCGCCTCCAGTCGTGGCGTGGGGGAGCTCGCCGGGACTTGTGCTTGCACTAATGAAGGTGCCCTCGTCTTTCTCTCCATTTTTCTCTCACACGCACACATATATTTGGTTTAGTTCTTTCTCCAAGCCGTCGGATTAAATGTCAATCAGTATTTCAGTTGCAATGAATGCACGAATCCCATCGTGCGTCGCATGCAGACCGCTGCACCGGAAGTTGATGATTTATTTGCCAGCAATCTGGGGAAAGGTCACGAAGCAGCAGCGTTCATCCCCGAGCCCGTGATTCCGCCGTGACGGTAAACACGGCGGCGCTCTTGGCTGCGGGCGGCTCCGTGGGGTGCTTGTGGGTGTCGGTGCGGGGGGGGGGGAGGATAATTACCGTTACGGTCGCCTGGATTCCACTGAAACTGTATCCTAAAGGATGAATTGTGATGATGGGAAATGGGCTCCAGGTGCCCTCAGGGCCGACGGGTTGGTGTGAGGATGGGTTATTCTCTCTCTCACGGTGACTTAAAATGGTTCAAGATGTAAACAGCATGGGTATATTTTCCCTCGTCGTTTTGAAGGATTGCACTCTTGAAATCATTCCAGTGACAGACAGCAACGTAACCGGTCGAGAAATTTTGTCGACAGCCCCACCTGTTCATCCTGCTCGCCATCCTTTTTGTTGCAATGGATTGAGGAATGAAGGTGGCAGGTGCAAGGATGAGGCTTTCAAAGACGCGTCTGAACCGGGAATCGGCAGCCACAGGAAGCACAGGGCGTTTTTTATTCTCTGATACTGTGGAGGTGGGGAAAGGTAGGCGGGGGCACATAGGATGGACTGAGTCGTGTGCACCTGCAGTCGCTTATAGTATTGGTTTTAGCTACTGTGGCGGGAGAGGGGAAGGAGAAGGGCAGATAAGGCACGAATTCTGCCAAAGAGCTTCTCATCTTTTGCGGTCCATCTTATCTTTGACGTGAATCACGGGTATTTGTTTCGTATATGCATGTAGAACTCGTCTCCCTAAATTGAAATCGTCCAACGTGCTAATGCTTAAACAGGCGCCTTCCCCTCGCAGCTGCACGTCGTCCTTTCTCCCCCTGCATCTTCCTCCAGCTCCGGGTCATTTACAGCCACCACGCTCCTTATCCCTTTAGCGCCGTCTTGTGGTCCCATTTGGCCACCTGTCTTCCTCAGTAGCTTGCCTTTCAAACCACCAGGAAGCGGAAAGGCTCGTCTTGTTCTGCTTGCCTCTGCTTTTCGGCTCGAAGTGTGTGTGTGTGTGTGTGTGTGTGTGTGTGTGTGTGTGTGTGTGTGTGTGTGTGTGTGTGTGTGTGTGTGTGTGTGTGTGTGTTTATGTGTTTGGTGTTGCCTGTGGGGGGAGGGGCTTCCGTGCTTGCATACGTATACACAAACATTTTAATGTGTGATGTATTTGCAATGGTCAATATCGATAGATAACCCACCTTCTGTCACATCCTTCTTGCCGCTAACACAGCTAAACTTCCACTGGTAACTCCGAAGCGGACGGTCATCTTCTCCGCATTCCCAGCCCTAAAACGGTTCCCTCTTCCCTCGCCACTTGAATCCACTTATCAACCCACTCTTGTTGCTTCGCGGCCCACCGCTCCCTTCCCCCTCCCCGCCCACCCACCACCTGCTCCTTTCCTCCACTCAGCCTTCGTTGCATATTCACGCCCACCTCTTTCAGCCAAATTTTACCAGTCCTGTAGGGGCGTGTATAGCTGCGATCTCTCCCTCTCTCTCTCTCTCTCTCTCTCTCTCTCTCTCTCTCTCTCTCTCTCTCTCTCTCTCTCTCTCTCTTCTCTCTCTCTCTCTCCCTCCCCCTCCCTCCCTCCCTCCCCTCCCTCCCTCCCTCCCTCCCTCCTCCCTCCCTCCCTCCCTCCCTCCCTCCCTCCCTCCCTCCCTCCCTCCTTCCTCCTCTCTCTCTCTCTCTCTCTCTCTCTCTCTCTCTCTCTCTCTCTCTCTCTCTCTCTCTCTCTCTCTCTCTCTCTCTCTCTCTCTCTCTCTCAGTCTCTCCTTCTCCCTCTCCCTCCTTCCCTCCCCCTCTCCCTCTCCCTCCTTCCCTCCCCCTCTCCCATCCATCTTCCTCTCCCTCTTCCCT